>NW_019384382.1:806936-905535 GCF_000671375.1 Centruroides sculpturatus
AAAAGTAAAGGAAAGGCCTATATATATATATATATATTATGCTATTTTATATAGCTAACGAAATACAACAAATGTTATATTTATTTTATAATATTATAAAAATAAATAATATTAAAATCTACTTGTAATTTACATAGAGATAACAAACGTATGCATTTTATTTACTTTATTTAAAATTTACTTTCAAAATGTATTATATTTCGAAATTTTTCAGCATAATTTTATTGCTTTTTATGTCGTTTTTATAAATATATTTTTAAAAATATTCTGTTTTGAACTTACAAAAATTAATATTTATTTATACGCTTATCATGTTCACGTACAGTACAGTGTAATACAGTATATTATATAATATGTAGAATAACGTAATGGAATAATTTTATTTTTATTTATTTATTTTACATTGAATTTTGGAAATGTCAGGCAGTTGATTTCCATCCCACATTACACAACAAGACCAAGCAAAGGATTAAAAATACAATAAAACAAAGAAAAAACAAAATACTATAACATGAAATATAAAATACATTGTAAAATATATGATTTTATGTAAAATTACAGGAAAACATTACTATTTTCTACATGATAAATGTTCTCATTACCATAGTGTTTACATGCTTTTTCATGTAAACATGTAACCATGTAAACAAATTATGTCAACAACATAGCTTATGATATTTAAGATGTATACGAACTCAAAACTGTATAAAATATGTAATTTTATGAGTTTTTTTTTATATAAAATATTAAATACTTATACTGTACAGTACATGATTAATGTATTTTAACACAGTTTAAATTCGCGTAGGTTTATGAAATTTATACTGTTAAAAAATCTATAAAAGTAACATAATTTTTATAAAAAAGTAATCGTTTTTTCTTTTTAATGATGATGGAAATTTGGAAGTTATATGCTCTCTCTGTGTATATTTTTTTCAAAATTATCACTACATTTAAATTCAGGGAAACTAAAAATAGAAAGTGATTTAAAATAAAAGTTTGAAAATTTAAAACTAGAAGAGGATATTCACATAAAATATATAAACATAAAGATATAAACATAGATATTATCATTTATTTTGATTAATGTGTATTTATCATTTTATGCTTAGAATGGATAACGATAAATATATTTGCAAAGAAATCTTAGTAATAAAATTTGATTAAGGTTTATAAATATAAAATAAAAATAACCTTGAAGCTGATAAGATTTCAATTGCCACCACGTACAGTACATCCTGGTCTAAACGACAGGGTAGAATCGAGACGACAGAAAACACATCATTTTGTACAGAAAGTGCCTGCAATTACTACAACTAAGTAACAGTAACAATTTTGGATGGCAACAGTACATTTATTACGCCAAGTTACGTCTAGTTAGGGGTTAAATTACCGCAATAATGGATTTCGACTGATAAATCTGTACTGCAAATTAAAGCTAGAGTTTATATCTTATCACCACGACATAATTCTGACTTGATGACACACCCCGACTTGAATACCGGGTAATTAAAATGAATTTATACCGCTCCGTGTTTGGATTCGTACATAGTTGTGACTTTTTTTTTTATGGAAGGAACTTTAACTAAATGCTACAGAGAGAAAATTCTTCGTCGTTGATGATTTCCGAGTTTGTTTTATAGGAGATTTAAAGTGCGCCTTCTTAATTTGATGTTTAGAAAAAAAATTTTCTCTTTATGTCTAATATTATATTAATAAAGTAGTTGTTTAATTATAAGACAAAGTTTGAATATATTGTCTGAATTCTGCCCTGAAATTTTAATTGTAAACAAAATTTTAATGAATAATAGGCGTATAAACGAGCAAAATCTAAATATTGTAAGTTATAGCTTAAAGTTTGGCCATATTAAAAGACAAATTAAGCATCAAATTATAGTTTTAAATCTGCTAACTTAAAAATATTTTGTTTTTTAAGTTGAAAAATTTATAGGTAATACTAAATAAACAAAGTAATTATGCTTCAAAATTTTAATTAACTTATTAATATTTGATGTATAATCTTATTAAAATTACACGTTAAATCAAAAATATTTATTTTTAAGATTTGAATAATTTTAAATTAATTACTTTTTTATTACAGATTTGTTTCTAGATATTTTTCTTGGTGTTGATTAATTAATTTAAAATTTTATCTGAATAAAAATAAAAGAAAATTCGAAATTTATTTATTAAAATATATATTTAAGTTTTAATTTATTTTAAAAGACAAAAAATGTATATTATTTACCAAACACATTGAGAAACAAACACGTGTACAAATACATAAAAGTTTGTTTTCTAATTTGTAAATTATTGTATTAACTTCTCTTGATTAATTATTTTTTTTAAAAAAATTCAATAATTAATATTAAACTTTTAATTTAATCATAAATAAATTTCAAATATAATATATGAAAATATTTGTTTTTATATACTGTATTGTATTTTATATTCATGAATATTTTACATAAAATTGCAAATATTAATAAATAAAAATTAATATTAATCATTGAATTTTAATTTTTGATAAGATCTTTTTTATTTATAAATACTTTTGAGAAATTGGAGCTAAATTTCTAGAGATTTTTAAAAAGACATATTTTTCATGCAAACATTTTTTTAAAAATTTAATTTTAAAAGTAATTTTATGAGGAAAATATATATATAAAAATTTCAATTTATCCTTAAAAATTCTTCATTCAATTTTTAAATTATTTAACAATTTTAAAATCTTAAAAAAAGATACAATTCTTAATTTGAATATGATTCAAATGTTCTCTTTATTTAATTCTGTGACTTAAAAATGAATTTAATTTACATAAATTATTTCAATTTATGAATGTTTTGTTCTATTAAATATTAATGACATTCGTTAAAAGTACGTAGTAAATATGTAACATATTATAAAGATTGAAAGAAAATTCAATATAAAATAAATATAGGCCATATAAAAAAGTTTTACAGCTGATAGATCCACGAGTTTTAGCAATAAGCTATGTTGATGGTTGACACATTAGGTGACACAGATAGCTTAACTTGGTTTGAAACCGTTAAAGATGCATTTTGAGGCTTGGTAAACGGCACTCATTCACAATCTTTACTATAAAAAATAGCCGAAATTTCGTATTCTTCAAAAGTATATGGGGCATAAGACACGATAGAATTAAAAGTTATATGGGCCTTTCAGACTATTCTTTCAAAATCGATAGATTCTGGTCAGTTATGACAAGGACATAGTGACCAATTTTGACTTTGAATTACTTGCAAGACATGAAAATTTTCCTGTTAAGAGGCAATAAACGACCTTTTCTAAACAACTAACCGTATTTATTATGGGATTACGGTATTTAAAATTTTTAAATTGATGACATTTTGTGCAAAATAAATATTAGCTAAGGTTTTAAAGAAGAAATTAACATCTTTATAGATACAGACAACTCTTAACATCTTTTTTAAATACGTTGGCTATAAGTGAACGCGTGAAAGTTATATGTTTATTTACTTATTTATTTATGTTATTATTACTGGCACATTGTCTGGCTGGAATTTTATAAATATTTTACATGTTAACAAATAAAAAGAAGAGATTTAACTTTTATTTTCTGCATTTATTAGGAAGAATTTTGTTGTAACTCATTTAGTTTTTTTTTTAATATATATTATCAAAAGCGGAATCTTAATAAAAACAAGAAATAACTCAATCAAAACTTTAAATATTAACATTTTTGCACTTTAATCAAATAAAAAATTTCAATAAAACTATTTTACTTTTCTTTTCTTTGATTAGTTAATTTTGAATTGTTCTGGCTTATGATTGGTTGTTTTTAAATTTAATTTTATACGTTCTAGAAAAACTTAATTTTAAATTAACCAATCAAGAGCCAAGTACCAAGTAGATATTAATAATGTTATAAAGTAGACCTTAAAAGTTTGTATAGGAGAGTCGATATCAAGAAAGAAAATCTAGAAGAAGGAAAAAGATAAGAGAAACTTTTCGTGCAAACTATCGATATTAATTGTAAAGAGATTATAAAAGTAGAAATATAAATCAAGCAAGGATTGTTTTACGGATTTTATGATGCAACGCTTCATTTGCACAACAGATTAACACTTTAAAAAATATGAGGCCATAAAAATTATTTCTGACATAAATCTCTAAAAGGGACGTTTAAATCACCGATTTATAATAATTATTATGTATTCCAATTACGCAATTAAATTAATTCAGTCATAGCCAAGAGCAATATTTACTTGGTGGAAGCCAAATCGAATGAATGACGTCAGTGAGTGTTTAGTTTTCCATATTTAATGACTTTTCATGAATTTTGTTGACGTCAATCGTCATTTTGAAAATAACTGGCACATTTTCGAATTAATTTAGCTCAAACTTAATTAAAAAAACTACAAATGTGAGATACGGACTTTTTTTTATTACTTTAATGTAATTTAGGCAATTATGTTGACGTTATTTTTTTAGAATTGCCTAATTGGAAGAATCAGATTTAAAATTTGCCAATCAGAGACGTCATTCAATAATCTTAATTAATTTAATTAATTTTTTTTTTCGTTTAAGCTTATTACAAATTATAAACGAATTAAATCATTCGTCAATTGTTTGCTTGTTTAATAAATGTTTAATTACTTTTATAAAATAACATTTTATAAATATTTATTTTATATCTTTGTTAACGGTTTGGAGAATTGCTTTACATCAAGTCTTAAAGTTGTCATCAATGCACCATTTATATACGCTTTAATGGCGTGAAGTATTATTGGTTAATTACAAATGATTAATTGAGAATTTAACCAATCATACATCAATTTGATTTTTAAGATTAATGAATTAACTTACTAGTAATTAATTATATAGTAATTATAGAAATTATAGAATTAGCTGAATTTAAAAACATTTGATTCAATATTTTAAGCGATCTTAAAGACGTCAAAGAATTCTGCTTTAACTAAATTTCCAAAAAGTTTTAGTGGAAGTAATTTTAAAATAAGTTTTATCGCCTATTGGTTAACCATATTACGAGAAATTCAAAATTAACAAATAGAAGCAATTAATAATTCAAAATGAACCAATCGGAAGAAATGATAGTTTATATTAACCAATTGCATGAAAAAATATTTTTAAAAGTACCTATTAAGAAGATAATTCATAATTGTCTAACATTAAAAAAATTAAACAAAGTAACATTAATCAAATCAATAAACTTTATATATTATTTAAAAATAAAACAGTCTAGTAATACAATAATAAAATTAATCAATATATAGGCCTATATATATTTTTTAATGCAAGTTCTAAATAGTATTCATTAAAATATTTAAAAATTCTATTAATCATCTAAATTAATTAAATTTTTAGTATTTAAAAAAAATGAACTCGGTTGATAATAAATTAATGAAAAATAACGAATACAGAATAAGTCTTGATGGTTATAAGTGATCAGGTTGATGTCAACGTTGAATCAATGTTTCCTTTGGGAAATTTTGTCTGCGCCGATTTGCAATAAAAGCAAAAGTTTTCGTTTTCTCTCCTATCCTACAAATCCCCCATGTGACTCAGTCATTTATCACACTCTATGCAACCTCATAAGGAAAGCGAAACAGCGAGTCGACTAAAAAATAAATAAATAACTAAAGAAAGAAAGAAAAAGGAAAATAAATAAATATATGTACTGTACTGTACATACACTGCGGTTTACGGTCTTTGATTTCTAACAATTCGTACAATTAAGTGCGCTTAACGTTTCCACCGAATATCTTTACAAATAAAAGTAAAACAAATAATTTAGATAAACAATTTACTCTTCGCTTAATATAATTAAGTACAGTACAAATTTTATTTATTAATTTATTTATCAGGTGTGCCTAAGTGATCATCGCGGCTTAAATTCTGAATAAATGTATTTTAGATGAGCATTTTTCTCTTTCTTTGCAGCATATGTTTAACTTCATCTCTGTCAGTTAAGTGAATTGTGTTAATTTTTTGACAGGTTAAACAGATTGTAGTTATATTTAGACACGTCGGAGGCAGTTAAATATATATAAATATATTTTTTTAATTGTTATAAAAGCGGTAAAAACACTTTTTTATAATTGTTATTAAGGCAGTAAATTAAGTATCTTTTTTACTTATTATTAAAGCGATAAAATATGTTTTTAATTATCTTGAAAGTGATATGTTTACTTTTAATTGTCATGAAAATTGTTTTTTTTAATAATTTTTTAATTGTTACAAGGCATAATATATATTTAATCGTAATAAAAATGATATATTTCAGTACTTACGTAAGTGTTTTTTTAATTGTTGTATTAAATTATTTATTTTTTAAATTGTTACAAAAATAATAATTAAAAATTTTTATTTTTATTGTTATGAAAATAATAATTTTCTTTAAAATTATTGTAAAAACGTTATGTCTTAAATAAAATTTTTTAAAAATATAAAATGTTTTATGTATCATTTAATTTATTAATGAATTATTAATGTATTTTTTATGTGTTAATTATTGTATAAATTGTCTTTTTTTAAATTATAACAATATCTCTCTCTAATTATTATGGAAATAGTAAAATATGAGCATCAATTTTATTTACATAAAATTACTAAATCATACTTTTTAATTGTTAAGAAGATTACAAAATATTTTAAACGTATAAAATAAAAAGAATATTTTTAAATATTAAATATTTTAAAATTTCTGTCTTAAATGCATATTTAAAAATTAGTTTAGATGATAAAATTAATTAATTATTTAATATTTTTAATTGAAATGAAAGTAGTAACATAGCCTATATATTTTAATACTACAGAAATATAAAAATAAATTTTTAAATGTTAAAAAGTAATAAAATATTTATTTTAATCATTAAAAATGAAAAATAAATATTTAATTAAAATATGTTTTGACTCTGATTTTTAGTTAAGTGGCAAATAAATATAGCCTATATTTTTAATTTGTTATGAAGGTGACTAAACATGCTTTTAGCTGTTAGAGTAATTTGTTTGAATAAACAATAAGCAATAAACATCAATTTTGTTGTTTATTTATTTATTCATACATTGTTTAACAGCCCATTGTTCAAGTTGGGTAGCAGCTAAAAGATAATTTTATATAAGATTAAATAACAAAAGTAAATCGTTTGAGTTGAATAACAAGACAATTTTTCTAAATGCCAAACAACAACAATAATAAGAAAAAAAGCAAAATAGGAAAAAGTAAAGGAATTTATTGTTATAAATGACAAAAATAAAAATTTCAGACAAGTCAAACAACTGGAAAATTTTACACGAGTTAAAAATAGTCTCATTTTTATATATATTACAAACAACAAACTATTTAGAGCGGATAAGTAGCCATAAACAAGAATAATTTTGATCTGGCGTAACAATCGTAGCGTGAACTTAACAATATTACGTAGACGCTACCTCGTTTATTACGTTAATATCGTTATTAGAAGCTCCGCCCGGTAATAAACTCGTGTAACTTAATAATTTACATGGTATGAGGAAGTCATATAACAAAGGGGATTCGAACCACATTAAGAGATCGACGATATATGCCAGCATCAAAGAGGTAATATAGGATGAAATAAATATAGATCTATCAAATCTTTGATGTGTTTATGACGCTCCGCCCAATGTTAGAAAAGATGAAGTATGCGTTTAATAAGAGTTTTGGTTCGAATCTCACCAAAACAATACATCTCGGTAATATATTTTCTCTTCCAAAATATTATATAATTGTTTAATATATGAGTTTGTAGTGCGTATATTATAATAAAGGCGATTCATAAATAATATGTAAGGCAAAATGCTGTTGAATTCTGGTAGCACAGCTTAAAACCTGACTGTAGAATAGGAAAATATAATGAAATTTTATAAGGTTATGGGTCATCTTTATTCGCTGTCTTATTTGGACTTGATTATTAAGTATAGATAGACTATTTTTATATAGCCTGCATGTCATGGATTGTCAGTTCATACTATATAGCTCCTGCCAAATTTATGCAGGATAAGCTTTCTTAGTATAAGAAATTTATGTTGGATTGTTATAGTTTACTAGAAATTTTTGTAATGTACGAAAAAATAAAATAGAAAAATTGACTTTCTTATGTTGTTCCTTTCAAATCTTTTACTTGTTATATAATCCGAAGGATTATATAACAAGTAACCTGAACCTTTTTATATAGAAACAACTTTATTATATGTCATATGTCAAACAACTTGGGGGAAAAAATCTTTCTTTGTAGTTTAATGAATTTATTCTGTTCGATTTTAAGTTAAATAAAATCCGGAAAAAATATTACGTAAACCAATGAACCAGACTATAAAAAAAATAAAAATGATTATAATGATGAGGTAAAATAATTAAAGAAATTAAATTGGATCAGCAATATAGTTTGTGAGAAGAATGAGGAATGTAATAAGCAGTTCGGGTTCGAATTCCACATAAAACAAGATTTAACAGACTATAAAAGACGAAAATAAAAGTTTATTACTAACGTTTAAATTAAATTATAAGCATTATGTAATAAATTACACATGTAACTATCAAAATATCATAAAGAAAATTAGAAAAAAAATGTCGACTTTCTAAAAAAGGATGTGTGATTACACCCGGCGCTAATGAAACATTCAAAATTGCCATGACTAAATTATAAGGCTACAAGTAAGATGAAGATAGGACAAAGAGGGCACACCCTGGATGTGTAAGAAGCATAGAAGGTCTTGATGAAAGGTTTATACTCATTTTCACAGCGGCGTTGTCATTTAAAGGGGTGAAAGAGAGCGCTAAGTCCTTTTTTTTTCTTTGTTCTTTTTCCTTGACTTTATCGTCTATCTGCTCTTGTGCAGGGGCGGAGTATCATAAGTCTATGTCTCTTTTCTTGAATATTTTATCGTCCACATCCATAATAGAACTTTTTACCTTTACTTAAGACGTCGAGGAGGAGCAGCAACTAAAGTTCTTGATCTCCAAATTTGCATTAGAGTCCGGATAAAACTAATTTCTTCAGACAAAACTCGTGATAAGAAATAAGAAAAGAAAGTAACTAATTTTATAGAGTTTTATTATATTTAATTTGTTTTTTCTTTTCGTAACTTGTTTGTTTATGAATTTCGTAGCTTAGAAAGGATGAAAAAGTGTTATAAATAGTTGGAATAATATTGGAAATGATGTTTTTCTATAACCAGGAAACACGTCAAACAATTCAGTCGAATAGTAGTGATGATGATGATGATAACAATAATAATTGTGATGATTAATTCTTAATTCTTTTTAAGAAAAAATTCTGGTTCCTGAATGAGATGAGAAAATTCAAGTAAAGGAAAAATTGCAGCATGATGATAAAACATTAATTTTCCTTTCTTGTTTACGTGTTTTTGAAGGTAAAAGAGGAAAATGCAGACCACGTAGAAGACGGAACTATGTGGCAAAGAAAAATATCTTGAAATTTGTCTCAGATGGAAGCAAATTGCAAAATCTGACCAGAAACAGAATAGTAGTGGCTCAACAGTAGAAGGTACTGTACAGTACAGTTAGTTGATGATGATGCTGGCTATGATTAAGACAATTATTTCAGAAGTTAAGTAAATATTTTATAATTGATCGATCTAGACATAGGATAGTTGCTTTAATAACCGATTTATCGAGTGATTTAATTACAATTTAGATTTAAGAATTGTAAAAAGTGACGATAAAATTTTAATTCCCTTTCTTGCATTCGTTTATCTTTAAAGATTAAAAATAAAAGGATGCAGGCCACGTAGAAAATATGGAAAGATGCCACAAAGAAAACATCTTCAAATTTTAAAGTTCTTCCTAACTTATTGATAAATTTGTAAACAAAATTAGAAAATAAAACCTTTAGAAAAATCGATATACTCAACTGATGATATTGATGATTATGAAGATTGCGATTAAATTATTAAAAATAAAAGATGATGGTATAAAAAGATAAAGTGATGATAAATATCAATTTATTTTTTTAGGAAGCAAAAACATGTAGAAAATAAGATGATGTTATATAAAAAATCACCAGTTCTTGCTCCTTTAATAAAAATGTAATGCTTTAGCAAAGAGAATTATAAATTTAATTGTAGAAGATAGATTCAGCTGATGATGATGATGATGATGATTAATATTAAATTATGAAAATTTTTAAAAATTATAATTAATTTATTAATTTATATGGCTGAGTAAATTATCAATGTAAGTTGATTTGTCCAGTGAGATGATTTAAGGCTAATTACCAGAGTCTAGATAAATTGATTTATCCCAAACAATGATTATCCTAGATTTTAGGGTAATTAAGGGGATCGTTTAGTAGTTATCTGGGGTAATAACCAGCTTAGATCACTTTTAAGATAATGGTTTGCTAGTTATTTGAATTAGAAATAATAGGATAATTAGAGCCGTCGATGAAGATAGTTTAAGTCCGTTCTAACAAGTTAGTTGATTTTCTTTCATGGATGATTATGATGTCTCGATTATCTTTAAGAATTCTTTTAAAAAATTTATTTATCTAACCTTAGACAATTTTACCTTAAAAATATATATAGTTTTGAAGACGTAGATTGTCTTTGATGATGATAGAAATCATCTTAATGGTGAATAAAAATGAGTTTGACGCTATCTTTCGATTATAACTTAGATCAGTTCGAGATTATCTTGTCTGCTCAATTAATAAGGTGGAGTTACTATCATCCAGAAAGTTGAAAAATGGTGAAATTAGCATCTAGATAATTACAAAAGTGGGAAAGAATGACTTGAGAAGTTTTTTAAATTGTCTAACACTGCAAAATTTAAGATATTTGGCTTTAAAAATTAGGTTCTGATTAATAAATGATAAAAATAATTATTAATTAACTGGTTACATGTGGCTTAATGTTTTCGTAGGTAATCAGTAAGTCTATAGATAAAAGGAAGATGCTTATCGAAATTAGCTCTGAACTGTCATCAAGTTTATTGTTTTATGGTTTGATAATAATGAATGCTTGTTATATTTATAGATGAGAAAATAAAATCTATTGTTTTTTTTAAACTGGAGATAAATAACAGATTTAATTTGATTAAAAAAAGAAAAAAGATTTTTAAGTAAGTTTAGTTATATTTTCTTTTAAGTAAAGTAAGATATTATTGAAAATTAAACTTTACATTATCGTAAATTTAATATGTTTTGCTGAAAAAAAAATTGTCATTAATTTATATTTAAATTATAGATAATCTTCAAAATTAGTTAGATTTGTTAATGTTTAGGAAGTTAGAAGTTCAAATTGATAATTGTTGAGGAACTATTTAGATGAAGATTATTTAGATAATTTTTAGTCATACTTAGATAAATAAAATTATTTATATAATTGATGTAGAGGAAAAAATAGCTTTAATATTTAGGAAACTTCTTAAGAACATTAAAGCAGATGCCCAGCTCCAGAAAAGGAGGATGATGATTTTAAAAAAGAGGAGGAAAAAGTAAAAGAAAAAAATATATACTTTTAAGCTTAAAACGAATGCATCATCAAACTAAGCTGCTTATAATTTAAACTAATTAAATAGCAGATACCGTAATTTAACCAAAATGGAGTAAATTTAATTTAAACTAACATAAAGCTATACTACAAATGCAGCAGCTAGTAGAAGGGACAATATTGACCAAGTATATTTTCAGTTAATCTGATCCCATACCGAGTAAACCTATAGTTTATCATCGACAATGTCTGTATATATCACGAATTATCTTACTTCATCGTTATTAAGATAATTAGGTTAACAAGTTGTTGCTAGGCAACTGCATCTCATTGCTTAACGTGGTCTAGCGTTAGAGGTTATCAGTTGAAAGTGAAAGTTGATATTTTACAACGAAATTAGTTTATTTTCCGCTAAATTTCTCCCTATTGCTGTACTGATAAAATTTTAAATGTTTCGATAGAGTAAGCGATAAGTCGTGTCGAAGGATAATTTTAGTATGTGGGATAGTTTGATGACAAAATTTGCAACGTTCCTTGATGGATAATAAGATGAGATCAAGAATTTTGGATAATTTAAAAATATATATCTAGCATTGATCTCTCGTCAGAACTTTAAAATTACTTTCTCTAGAGGCTTTATACATTGATTACATTAGCAAGCTCAGAGTATCTTTTGTAGGGATTAAAACGTTTTTTTTTTTTTTTTTTTTTTTTAAATGTCGATGCAAGGCGAATATTGTAGACAGTTTTATTACAGGTTATTATCTTTTTAAATCGAAAAGCTTTGTTTTAAAATAGCTAACATTATATAAACTTATTTTTAACCGTAAACATTTTATAGAAGAGTTACTTGACATTATCTGGAATTTGTTCTTTTTTAAGTGTTAAAACTCTTAGAAGTCTTTCAAGCAGATGATGCAAATCGGACGTTTTAGACAGGTTTAGGATGAAGTAATTTTCTTTAAAAGTTCACGACTTTAGTTTAAAACAGGTTACGATTGTGTTAAGGTAAGACAGATATGTACTGTACAAATTTAGCGGTGAGAAATTTTGAGATAAATTTACTAAATGTGGGCATTTAAGAGTGTAATAATTTATTTTAAAATGAAAACTTTTATTTAAAATAAATTAATTTTTAGCTAATATAATAGAAATTAAGAAGTAATTTACTAAAAATTTTCGCCTTTGAAAAGGTTTTTAACCTGTGATAAAATAAAAGCCATTTTAAATCATTTTTAAAATTGGTTCTTTCAAACAGGATGAACATCTTTTAAGCAGTTGATGCGAAGTGGCTGCTCGAGACAGGTTTATACGGCAAAGTAATTGTCATTTTAAGCAAGTTAAGATGACAAGTTTCAATTTAAAAAAAGAAAAAAAAAGGTTAAGTTCAGGTTGCCTCGACAGCTCGTTGCAGTTTACACTAATACTTAACACATAACTCAAAGAAAAACATCTTTTTCTCAGAATAAAAACTCTTTTAACAGAACATAAAGCCTATTTTTCCACTGTTTCGGTTGTCCTGCAATGAAATCCTTTCGACACAACATTGTTAACAATGGGAAACGAAGCACACAACCAGCTTAACTGGGTCTACGCTTAGATTTAGAGAAGTAGAAATGCAGTTTTGTGACAACTTTAATCTAAGTCCATCAGCAGGATCTAATGAACAGAATTTTGGTTGTTTTCCGATCCTTCAACTAATCGCCTTTACTTGTAACCGAATATAATTCCGTGTGCACATATTCAGACCGAGATATACACTTCTACAGTATTAATTAACTTTGAAATTGTTGGTGGTGCACTCCAAACGTCCATTGGTGTTTGCTCTCGACCATCTTAATAGGATTATTGTCGGAATTTCTACAATCGACTAAATCGAATTGTTAAAGAGGAAGAAGGATAGCAGCGAAGCGCCTGTTTCACTAGTAAACAATTAACTGATAAATTATAATTTAAATATAATTTTCTCGCAGAAAAATACAAACTTGTCCCTTAACTGTCGTTTGGTAGCATGCTGTTGTCATTTGATCATATTAAGAAAGGAGAAATAGAAAAAAAATAACTAAAAATAAAAAATAAAAATGAAAAAGATCGGAGAAGGGAGAGGGATATTTTTAAAAAAATCGTTCGATTTTTATGTCATGTACAAACTTTTGTTTGAATTAGATTTTTTTTAAAGAAAAGTTATATTAAAGTAAATATAGATTTCTATCTTGTTTGGTTAAAAAGCGAAATTCCATTTTTTTAAAAAGTTTTAAATCGTTTTTATAGGTTTTTAATGAAACTTTGGATCCGTCTCGAAAGACTCGAAAGTATATAAAAGAATAAAAAAAAACAAAGATGATGGAGAGAATTTATGCAAAGTTTACTTTCGAGAAATCAAGAAATGATTCAAATTTTGTAAAAAAAAGAAATAATTTGTATGAAAGATGACTTCATAAAATGATATTATCTACAAGAAAAAATTTATATAATTTTAAAAAAGTACTTTCAAGTTGATTCAAATATGAAATGTATTTGATAATGCACTTCACAGAGATGAAAATCTGTTTGAAGATGCTTACAAACTGATTCAATATTGTTAAAAAAAATAGATAAAACATTTTTTAAATGATTTCCGTGAGATTCATATACAAGTGAAAGGAAAAATTCGTATAAAAATCTACTAAGAAGTCATTTCTGTGGTCTTTTGTAAAGATTTTCTTGAGTAGCTTGCATTCTATTTTTTAACAGACTCGAGTCATTTCAATAGAAATAATTAGATACTTAAAACTTCGTCGCGTAGTGCTTTGATTCGTCCACGTCATAAAATATATTTATATGCACTGACATAGTTCAAACTTTGAAAATAAATGGAAAAATAATTTTTATAAACAAAAAAATCAGGAAAAAGAATTACTAATTAGAAGTTTTTACGGTTCATCCATTTCATACCACAGGAGCATAGATTAATTAGACGATTTTTGGCTGTTTTACGTCTAAATATTTAAAAACATCAGAAAAAAATAATATTTCTCGTAATTTAATTTAGTATAATTTATTTATTTTTTAATTAAATGTGTTTCGAAATTAAAGGCTTAAATGAACACTGTTATTAGCTGTTTTTCTGTATTAAGATGTAAACATTCTGTTTACAAGCAACGTTTTAAAATTATAAAAATAATTTTCGAGTCAACTTAAATTTTTAAAGTGATAGAGATGATCGATTGCTTAAAGAAAGAAGATACGAAATTCTTCCAACTACCCAAATATTTGACTATTCTAGGATATAAAACTTTCAAGAAGCATCATTGATTTTTCTAAGTATTCACTTTTAATAAAAATAATAAAATTATATAAGGGTGATCATGCGTTAAAAGGCCTTTTTTATTAAAAGACACCGATTAGCGAGTGGTAGAGAGGCCTTTCTTGACGTATCATTACTCTGAAAGGCCCGTAAGGATATTAAAACCGATCAGAACCCGTAATCTCCCCTTTGTAACTTACTGGAAGAGCATTATGAATTCCCCCATATCGGGCCATTTGCGAGATACCCGACAGGAGACATCTTACTTGCCAACAATATAAGCAAAAATAAATCACGTGGTCAACTTTAATCCCCGGGGTACATTACCTGGCGATGTCCCCAACTATGCTAATGCTTCAAACTATCATTAGGTGCACCACACGCAGAGAAGGAAGAAAAGAGATTGTCGTACATTATCTCAAATTTTTTTCTTTCTTCCTTCCTCCGCATCTTTAAGAAAGGATGACAGATGACACCGCAACACTCTCACAAAAGAAGAAGATCGAGTTAAAAATTCCCCTCGGTCCAAGTATAATTTAGATGGGAATATATTTAATTTTTGTCGGATAAGTTCTAGATTTTTTAAAATATTTTTTCCTAAAGGGAGGTTGTCGAAAGTTTGGGCGGAGTTCGATTATTGGAATGTGACGCAATGGCAATGACATGCACGAGAAGCATACAACATTCTCCATCCAAAGAATGTAATCAACGTTCCATGGGATGACAAGAGAAGGATCGCCTATTTGTTCGCTGTGCTTTTACTTCAAGTTTTTTTTAACTCTGTTGTTGTTTTTTTTTATTTTCCTTTTTCTTTTTGTGCTGGCTGCCACCGTTTTAGAAGTCATCTTAACCCGCAGTGACAAAGGAAAATCTTGTATACGAGATTGTCGTAACTGCCACGTTCTTTCTTTCATTTTTACCCTTTTTTTTATATCAGTTGGTATATCTGGTTACTAGAATCTTCCCCCCTTTTTCTTCGTGTAATTGGATATTTTAAGTAAGCAATTCCGATCGAATTTTGAAGTAAAACAGATTAATTCCGGTTGAAATATTAGTCAGGGTTGTTCCTTTTACTTTTTATTTTTTATATTTTTTCTTTTCTTTCTTTTAATTTTAGAGTATCAAAATGAGAAAGTGAGTGGTAAAAATGGAGTCTGTATTTTTGTGTAATATCGCTGCCTGGAATGCTACAGATTGCTTTAATCTTATTAGAATCTTGAAGATGATGATAATTAAAATTTGATTGGCCAATTCAAAAATTTAAATTTTAATCATAATGCTGATATCATCATGAATGTCCTTTACCTACTCATTACGGCATTTTCCAGTCTTTCTTCTATGAAATACCAGATTAACAAGATCCTGATAATCATTTCATCCACAATAATTATTGTTTTTTTTCGAAAAATATAAGAAAGAAAAGATGATGGATTAATTAAAGCAAAATACAGTAAACAGCAAGAAAGACTTTTCATTGTTTACTAGAACAGCTTAGTCATCATCATCATCATTTTATTTTTCGTCTGCAGCATTCTCTAACACAATAGTAGGCCTATCTGCATGACTTTCGAAAGCACCGCTGCCTTCTCTTTCGCATTCTTTAATAAAAATTAGAAAGCAAAGAGAATAATGTCAATTAGAGAATCAGACACCTAATTGATCTGTTTAGTGTACTTGCAGATTCTCATCCCTGTACAGTGCATAATTCAATTTGCAAAATAGTTGCGAGTAGAAGGTGGGTCGGAGTGCCAAAGTCCAACTGGAGATCGTCAAGGTTGAGTTGCTTTCCTCGTTTCCTTTTAAGATTACCAACGACACGAAGTCCAACCATGTCTTCAGCATTTACCCTTTGAACAGAAAGTGAAACGTCTCCGCCGAAAATGAGTAAATTTACAAAGATTAATAATTTTTTAATCCTTATTTTCAATTTTCTCTTTGAAATTTTTTAAATTGAAAAGTAAAAACAAAATTCTTTTCTTCTTTTTATTTTATTTTATTTTTTATAAAAAAATAATAAGATAATAAGTATTTTCTTTTTATAAATTTATAAAAATAAAATACTTATTACCTTTCTACATTTTATCACATCCTTTCGGAGTAAATAACAATTTAAAAATCTTACAATTTCAATTATTCATTTATAATTTTAAAAATAACAGTTTTATCTTCTCTAAATTAATTATTGATGTAATTTAATATTCTAAAAATATTTAAATTTAAATTTGTGAAGGCAAACTTAGTCTTTAAATACGAAAGCATATTTAGAGGATTATTATTCTTAATACGATCATTAACTATTTATTATAAGAAGTGCACTAAGTAATCCCAAAATTTCCAGATACCAACACTCTTGGACAATTATCTTGTTTAATACAGACCAGTTATCATTTGTTGTAGCAGCATCCTCCCAATTTCTGCCATTAATTGCGAAGTAATCCAGAAATTTTCTTATATCCAGCTAAGAAAATTTAAATAATTACTTCGCTTAATAAGATACAATTATGATGCATCGTAAAGGGTTCTTCCTCTTAATTTTTGCCATTCAATACAATCTTGAAATCTTCATAATACATTAATATATTCAGTTAATTATTTTGTTTGATAAAACTTAATAATCGTCTATTGTTAGGTTCTCTTTCCCAATTATATTTTACAGAGCAAATTCCTCTCGAACGTCGTGTAACCTTGTACTTTCCATTCAATGATTAAGTAAAAGAACCATTTAACATCATATCACCAAAACACGATATAAACCAGACCTGTCAACTCGTTAACGATTTTCTTAGACGCAAATTCTTCACACCCTCGTACCATAATTTATTTTTTTTATTTAATTTTTTATATGATAATAAAATGTTATGAAGACAAAACATTTCTGTAGCATTTATTTGCTTCGTTTCTTTGAAAGGGTGCATAAAATCGAATCGTTTTCTATTGACGAGATCGTGTTTGTGTTCTTCCATTTACCTTCAGCATCTTTTGTCTAGTTAATTATTTTCAGTCGAGAATAGAATTAGTTTCAATCTGTTTGGACTTAAGACAACTTAGAACTTGACTACAATGTAATTATGTCTTTGATTTTCCCTGAAGGGAAAAAAATAATTAATGATAAGTGTCCACTACTCGGTTATTCATTCTCGTTTTCTCTTTTTTCTCCTTTCTCCCCCTTCTTATTTTTCTGCTTGTCTAATCTTTTAAAATTAAACTCGGTTTGTGAAGTATTCAATTTGTAAAATCCCTAAAATACTTTTTAATTCTTAATTTAATTGATATGATACCTGCATATTTTCCTTTCGTTATATAAGGTAAGTTACATAAAATTTCAAAGTTTATCTTTTGTTTGGGTTACGTAATACTTCTAAAATGTTTGTTAGGATGTCTGTCTGTTGAGGACTTTGAAAATCTTTTTATAATCAGCAAATATATTGCATTTTCCTTTAAAATATTAATAATAGTGTCATAGATCCATTAGGCCTAGCAGAATCATTAAAAGACGAGTTGTTGGTTAATTAATGAATAAACACGTATTAAATAAAAAAATTTTGTCCGGAATAAATGATGCTATATTATCGAGACATATTTACTTGTTTTATCTCGTAGCTGTTTAATACATTCGATATGAATTCCTGAATTCCTGAAGATGTTTCTTTGGTTATATCCGTGCTGAATAACATCGTTTCCCCCTCCTTATTTAATAAAAATTTAGTATTTTAATTCTATTTTATTTGAATTATATAAAACTGTACACTACAGAATTATAAGAACTAAAACAATAAATTTATTAAATAAATAAATAGAATTAAAGTTAATTAAAATTTAATTATTCAAATTTTTTCATGACTATTTAATCAGTTAGAAGGGATGGAATTATATAGATTCTGCATGCCTAAATGCATTTATATGATATAAGCGAATTGAAAGTCGGATTAGTTTTATATTCGATGTTGTCGATGGAAACAATGACAATTAGCTAATGTAACAGCAATGGGGTGCAAATGCCATCAAATGCAGCTCGCGTATCACGTGATGCCATTACACCACTCGTTCGTCTTTAGAAGGTGCAGCTCTAACATCTTGTGTCAGTCGCTAATTGTCTGTCGAAACCTCAGAGACTTTTTCTTTCGACTTCCAGAATCAGGTTCTTTTTTTATTCTCCTTTTTCTTCTCCTTTCCTATCTTTCTACTAATTTGTCTCCTTCGGTTTGTCCCACAAAAGCGAAAAAGAAGAAAAAAAGCAAGAAAGAGAACAAATTAAAAAAAAATTCTTTTGATATTTCACACAAGTTGGTTTTTAAATGCAAATTATTTGATATGACAGCATTCTTCAAGCTTATTGTGCGAGTGGTGTGTGTATATATAAAATCTCCTATCTTATTATAATTATAGAATTTCCTTTTTTAAAAAATAAATTATTAAAAAATTTATTCAGAAATATTATCTTTGATGTTTTAAAATTAATTTTAAATTATTTAACTTATATAAAAGGATACAAGTTAAAAATAACAAAATTTTATCGTAAACCGCGCATAAATTGACTTTGTAATAAAATTTTAAAAATTTAATTTTTAGAAATTAATTTATAACTGTTAAAATATAATTTGCTTAATTCAATATTTTATTATTCACTTATTGAGAAAATGATTAAAATTCTTATTACTTTTTATTGCTTTCTATTCAAATCATATCAGCACATTAATGAATATTGAATTTAATCAACACAAAATACAAATATAATTGAACCTCCAATAACGGCCGCCTCTGAACAGCGACCATTTTGATAGTCGCTCTTCAGAGGTGGTCGTTGTTGAGAGGTTTGACTGTATTTTTATTTTATTCGTATAAATTTAAAGAAAATATATTTATACAATATACTGTTAATTTTTCAATTAGTAATTAATTACAGGTTCGTTCATTTTGTAAGAATAGGTTAATCCTTTACGTCATTTTTACATCACGCCTATATTTTTTGTAATGAAGAAGTATAAAATGACGTCAAAATGATGTAATAGTTTACATTATTCTAACAAAACGGGAGCATCTTATATTTAAATTTATATTTATCTCGATTCTAATTAATAAATATAAACCATATGCGTCAAATAATATTAATATTTGCAACTCGTTGTCTCATAAATATAATTAGTTCTTGCCAGCTCACAATTAGTATTTTTATTCATTCACTCAATACACTTCTGATAAATCTGCTGAGAAACTACATGTCAATGAACTAAATATACGCTATACTTAAGTAGAAGTATTACATATTTTAATTGGCACATGTATTGTTTGCTTTAATTGGCACAAGTCTGGTAAAGATTCAATAAACTTAATACCATTTTCATTCATTTTAATTTATTTAATTACTCTTAAATATGTATATTCATTTATCCTTATACAGAATTTAAGACATATTTTACTTCGAGGAAATGTATCTTATTTGCTATATAATACGCACCTTCCAATGTACGAAATACATATTTTCGTTGTCTATTTATTTTATTATTTATTTATTTTTAGGTCTACGAAGAATCTTGGCAGTAAATGAAATGCATATTTTTATTTACTTTGACAAATTATATTTCTTTGCGCGAAAATTTTTATTATTTTGCATCTTTGAGAAAAATACAATGTCATTTATTAACATATAAAATGCACTTATTTCCTCTAGAGAATTGTTTTTATTATATTAAACACATATTTTCACACATATTTCATTCATATACTCAAAATAGTTTGTTTTATTTCCTTCACAAAAAATAAAATGAATGCTTTTATTCACTTATAGAGATGTGTACAGTACATTTATTCTTCAGAATATCTGAAAATACATATGGTAATTCATTAATGCAAACAAATGCGCTGTTTCGTTTGTAAATCTACGTTTTACTCGCTTAGATAAATAGTGACATTAAAGTTAATAAATATATCCATTTCTATTCGTTATATTCGGTGTTTTATTAACGTTCTCGCCAGATTGGCGAGCGATTACAATTATTAAAAATTATCATTTCTGTTTGTTATATTCAGATTTATTATTATGAGAATTCTTTAGAACTGATGAGTCATTTTCAATGATACTAGAGACATGCACTTCCCATCATTTTAGGTAATTGAACATTTCTACTTGCAAGTAACATAAATTTATTAAAAATATTACTCGAATTCATTCAATGGCAGTTACAAATATCGTAACGTCTACACGCTACGTTCGGATATTTATTATTATAATTATTATCTGAACCAGCGAGCAATTCCCAATGAGCATTATTAAAAATTGCGCTTTTCTTTATATCATAACCAAAACTTTATGTTTATTGTTTAAATATTACTCGCCCGACTGGCGAGTCATTCATAATGGTAATTTTCGATCAAGTCGTGTACTTCTATCTACCATAGACAAAATGTTTACTACTGAAAATCCTTTCCATCCCTTGCGAGTAGTTGGACGACTTAAACAAATTAGGCTTTTTCATTTGCCAAAGGGATTTTTTACATCATCGAAGTGAAAAATAAATAAATAAATAGTAAAATCACTATTTTATTTAGCTTAAATATTTAATTACTTAAATGTTTAAACCGATTTAGAACCACAGAAAATGAAGCAGCTTTAAATGAAGTTTACTAGTTTACATCATTGGTTAATACTTGATGAATTTGTTGGAGTCGACCCTCCCATCTTTCAGGACTCCCAAACGGAATACGACTCCATAAAGTTTCATTATCTGTCTTACGAACTAGTTGTAAAGATAGAGAGGATGAGGAAAGGAAGAAGAGAGAAAGGAAAAAAATGAAGCGAAATTAGTTGGGATTACAATTTCGATTCGCTTGTCTGTCAATTATGAGGTATCTCAAAGGATTACAAAGCTAAACAACCTATTCGCTAATGCATTTATTTGATATGTAAATAATTCGTAATTCTCTAGACGTGTTTAACTACTTGAATGTAATGGTTCCAATTTTGACAGACCACGCGATATTTTTTAAACCAACTTGCAAAAAATTCTTAGAATAAACTTATTCAGAATTAGCATCCGGTTTGTTAAAGCTTATCTTTAACAAACAGGAGTTGCGAACTTGAATATTTTTGACTTTACTTATGCCCCTCTTTACATATATTATGATATTGACACAATTCTCTTCATCCTTCATAAATTTTTCCTCATTTTACTGAAAATTATGTGGTCCTATAGCTAACATCAGTAAAAGTATTTACTGATGCTAGATATAGGTTGTTTAGATATACTGTGGTTGTTTAAAAACTGGTAAATGTCGAAGAGGTAAATGTATCAGCTAGCCCTTATAGGGTCTCAGGTTTGAGTCCTAATTAGATCTTCAGAAATTTTCATGAATGATTTGTTCATTCATGAAAATTTCTGAATTTCTTTACTGCCTAACCTCATAGGCTTGGAAGAGCCCATTATAGATTTGAAAAGGATTCTCATTAGTATACGCAAGACGAAAAAGCATTTAAAAAACTCGAAAAAGAAAAATAAATAGACTAATTAATGCATTTACTCGCCAGCTATTTTTATGCACTCGCCAGTCGACTGGTAATGCGAATCATAAACCAGTTGATTTTTTTTTTTGTATTTAAAAAAAAATATCTGATAGACCTTTTGTAAATCTTCAGGCGAATGATATAACTTCAATGACGATGTTCTGTTTAACATAAAATTGGACAATCATCGTACTAATCAGATTCTATGTTTTAAAAACCAGTCCTCAATACATCTGTCATGAATATAACGCGAGTGAAGCATTATAAATCAAGTAACTGGTTCTTTCTTCGTTGTGATGCAATAAAAACGTGATATGGCATCTTTAAACTTTCCAACCATAAAAAATCTAAATGGGCTGTTATATTTAACATCAACTAGATTAATAATTTCACTCGCCAGATTTCTATTTTTACTCGCCCGTCATCTATTATCGTGAATGAAGTCATATAAATGCAACTAACTGGTTTCTTCTTCGTTTGGACATGATGCAAACGTAGTAGGATCATTCTACATCTTCAGCAAAATAATACAACTTCAATGAAACTGTTCTATTTCTGTTCTAGAGTCCAAACTCAACGAATCCATCAAGGGAGAACAACTTGTCCCGAATGAATAGCTCTGAATGTATCGATTGTAAAAGCAAAGCAATTTAAGGCCAAACAATTTAGCTCGTTATCGAAGAAGGCCCATTAGAGGTACAAAAGTCCTCAATACATCTGTCATGGATATGTACACAATGATAGAAACACTCTTGTTTTAGACCTCATAGAATGAAAAAAAGTAAAGCAAAGCAATGATGGATGAGTCACTACACAATAAGGTTGAGTTTTTCGATCTTCACCCCCACCAGTGGCATTCTGGGTAATACTAGGTTAGTGCCGAGTGGATATGCATCATTAAACTGCGCTGATCGCTGTCGTGTTTTACATAGAAGCAAACCCAGCTTTGTTGTACTCGCCATTACTGCACTTTTTCCTCTTTAAAGAGATGGCCATTGTTGGTGAAAGGATAAATAGATGATATCCTTCTAAAAGAGGATTCGTTTCGTAAAGTTTTTCCAGATTTTTTTGCCAATTGAGCTTTGTTACTGAGATAAAAAGTTTTCTGCCATTGAAATAAAGATAGCAGAACTGGAAGTACGCTTTCATTATTGCTATGCTGCATTTTTGAATTTGTCTTAAGGTTGTTCAAGATATTTGTAACGTACAGTACACGAATCCGTTTACATTAAGACGATGGAGTGATAACATTGATTAAAAAATAAGCCGGTTTAACTGTAAGAAAAAAATTATCAATTAAAATCACTCGACGGAATAGCGAGTATCATTTAGTGATGAATGTTTCTTAAGCAAATATTAGAGGTAGCTATTCAATGATATCTTCTATCAGACATTTGATTTTCAACCAAGAGTTGAGGTATATCGCATAACATATCGAAACTTTGCCATAATAAGGAATGAAATTACTCCTCGGATCAGGTTACAGTTCAGGATATGTAAACAATCATCTTTTTACTTCTTTAATCATTTTCTCCTGATACAATAATTTAGGATGGGGATAGGAAGCATTTCTTATTAAATTCGTTGCTTTGCTTTAATTGATAATGAGGTAGGGGAAGATAATTAGGGAGTAGGAAGGAGTCACGCAGCATGTGATAGAGACATCAGCCTTCATTGTTGCCTCTTGTCCTCTACATGCTCCTTTTGTAGGATAACAATAGATGTGTGGAGAGAAGTGCTGCTGTTGTCTTACAATCGAGAAAAAGAATACACATTCCCCTCGCTCTCCGCCGAGAGGCAATTAAGCACGCCACTGAAAACATTCATAAAAATATAACCGATAGAAAAAGTGTTGCAAAACGAATTTGGTTAGCCGTGGACTTAGATAAATATTATTCTTTGAGAATTGGGCGGAGTTGTTAGCTGTTAGAAGACATACAAAATGTTTCTGACAAGATGTTTTAGTTTGTTTTTTTAATATAGGATGTATACAATTACATTTTTATGGCAAGAAAAACATGCATGAATTTTATCAATTGGGCGGAGTACGAATCTCTCTACATTATATGTGTATAAATGAGTGAAAAAACTCGTCTTAGAGGGTGGTACTCTATCGATTTTGCTACAAGTTCTGATAAATTTTCTTATTTCCAAGTCGGATAATGCTTAGGACGTTTATTAAATGAATGGAATAATAATCACAACTTTATTAAATCTTGTTATTATTATAATTTGACTAGATAAATCATCGATTTTATCATTTATCTTCATGTTTTTTAATCATACGTACAGTACAAGTTTTCTTTCAATATGAATTCGAATATATGTTATATACCTATATATATGCACTATTTATACTGTACACATAAATTAAAAATCAAATCGAATATCGGACGGAGCACATTTGAAAACTGGCAAGAGTGACGAGCAGAAAAGTTTTGCAATTTTATAACAGAACAATAAGAAATTGGGAGTAGTAGAATTTTATATAAATATAAGTATAGAAGCTCAACAGGAAGAAGAAGAAATTGATAAAGGTAAAAATAGTAATTACTATGCTTATTGTTTTCAACCGACCGATACTTTAGGATATATTGCTTGCAATTTCGATTCTGATCCAATGGAATCTTCTGTAATAACTCCCATACTTGCTTTGCTGCTACTTTATAGTTTGCTGCACTTTTCCTTCTCTCCCACTTTCTCCAGGTGAGCTTTTGAAAGTAATTATATTCTACCCCTCTGACTAAACTCAGCCCAACTTATTAAATTGAAAAATATAAAGGTTTTAAAAATGATATATATAATATATATTATTGATTTTTCTTTTATTTATTTATCTGTTTATAAAAGAGAAACACGTCGTTGTTTATTCTATAAAGTGCATTCTCGTACTGTACAAGCTCACTCTTTTTTTATTAAGTGATAGTTAAAATTAATAAAAATACAGGCAGAATAAACAATGTTTTTTTAAGTTTCGATAATTATCCGAAATTGCTACCTTCACAATATTGGGCGGAGCTAATATTTAAATTTTCAACACCCTTTATCCATAATTAGACGTAGTTTTCAACAGTTTAGAATAAAGTATCGCAAATTTTTAAGGGCTTACATCCGCTATTGGGCGGAGATAATAGAAAAATACGAAGGTAGAAATTTTTTGGGCAGATGCTACTGAAATTGTTAATTCTAATATTTTCTTAAAAGGTGTTAGCCTCGTTAAAACCGGATGTATATTTGAATCATCAGGCATCTCACTTTTGTTAACCTATATTATTTTGGGCGGAGTAGTCTTTTGCTAAGTAATTTGTTTATTTTAAAAAGAAGCCAATTATAAATATCGTAAAACGTAATTATTTTTAATGTGTGTAAATTTGAGTGTGACATACAAATGCTCTAATTAAATTAGGGAGTATCTTTGTCTTTTAAGCCAACTTTTACATAATTATAAACATCTTAATCACGGATTTATAAACGTTAATTATATATTAATTAATTCACTTTAACTCATAATTTGGACTTCTATATAGAGTATTCAATTATAAATATCTTTATATAATATTTTGTTGGCTAATGTCGCTCTCAGTATTTCATTAATTAAACACATTATATAGGAAATCTTGAAGATAATTATCTCCAAATAGCAATTTTTGGGCGGAATAGCGAATACTGTAGCAAACATCAGCGATAAATTAGCTATTAATCTTCGACGTGATGCTACAACAAATGACACAGCTACTGCTATTATGCATTATAAGTTATAGTGACGAAGATGGATTTATTTCTGAAGCTGTGACGAATTTGTAATTCTGGAAGTGGATACATTTGTCTGTAGCAATTGGCTTCAAACTGCTTTCCGCTCCGTCAGACATGATTGTAAATTTAAATCGTAGTTTAATCATTAACTACCTCCCTCTTCCGTTTACGGAATCAGGTAAGTGGAAAACGGAAATTGTTCTAACGGCAGCTGCTCATTCCTTGCTTCGATATGAATTTGACAGAATTTTTGTTGTATCTTATGAAACTACAAGATGTTGCACAGCTTCATTGGGTGGAGGCATTAATATTTAATATACCGATTTTATAAAAATATAATACAAAAATCAAGAAACATTTCAAGATCTCCATCTCTCTTTAGCAATTTCGTTATGAAAAAATCATTTTTTAATTACATTATGCGTGGTATTTTCATTTGATTTAAATATTTATATTCAACTGATAGAAAATATTGACTGTTTTTAAGTCATAATTTCAATTAAACCCAATAACTTTTCAGATAATACAATTGTACTCTCCTTAATTTAAGCATAGAAATTTTAATCTTTTGAAAGTCATTTAGACTGTACAACAAAAATGAAAAAGTAAACTATCTTAACTTTTAAGTAATCAAAATTCAACGTAACTAGAATTTTTATTAAATTTTAGAATAGTGCCTCATAAATGTAATCGGGCGGGAATATTGAGGTTTATAACGTGCTGAATTTAGAATCTTTCAGAATACAGAATGAAGCGTTTCAAAATTGTTATTTTTCTAATAATTTCTCCAAGAAAACTCATTCTAGGTGAGTTGGGTGGAGAATTTCAGTTAAGTTTGAACGCCTACACTCAATAAAAGTGTCTAACTTCATAAGGAGTTAAGCTCTTTTATCCAGGAAAATATGTATTTTAAGAAATTTAAAATAATCACTTCTTATTTGTGGATAACAATAAAAATTTCCTTTAATACGAAATAAAATCGATCTTATTTTTGAATTTTTGGGAGTATTTTATATTAGAAAAAAAAAACAAATTAATTGATTTGATTGATCCATATTTTTTATTTTTTACAAGTTTTTAATCTGTTTCTTCTTACAAAAGAGCCAATCTGATGATAACAATTATGATCATGACACAGTCATTACTGTTATATACAAGGATGTGGCTATGTTGAAGCTGGACTTCTGGTGAAAAATAATCTGCATGTTCACTCATCGACCATATGTGTCTTCCCTTCTATCGCGTCGAATAACGTAGCCATACTTAAAAAAAAACCTCTGCTGAATGAGTAATACTAGTGTAGTGGGGGGCAGAGTTATCGATTCTCCCAGATTTACAAAAAAAGGAAAGAAAAGAAAAGAAAATTAAAAGCAAACTGCTAAAATTCTATCTGCATAGCTAAGGTGCATAAATACCTTTACTCTACTGTACATTAGATATGAACAGCTATAGGGCCATCGGGCCTGCTCCTCTCACCTTTACGTCCACTGACGTCAGGCATGGCGTAACGGAGTTTCTCCCAAAACCTTTTTTCCCCCCAGTGAAGTAAAGTTCCTGATTTACAGCAGTCCTTTAGCTCGGCATCGACGTCTCTGGGAGAAACACCACAAAAGATGAGGATCAATTTATTTCTACAAGTCCTGAGCATATTGTGCTGCGTAGATTTTGGGTCATATCGGCTCCACTCTGTTCTCAGAAAGTTCTCCGAAAGTAGTACGATGATCCGTCTACTACTCTCGATTGCTTCGAACACCGCGTCTGCTAAATAACCACCTGAAGGCAGGTCACGATAGTGAAGGCACAATCTATATGGTGGCTCACCGTTTTCCAGTTCTGAAGCCAGAATCTCGCTCACGAACACTTCATCTTTTTTGCTATAGGAGAGGAAAGCATCGAACAGTTTTTCCTCTTGGTCCCTCTGTCTAAACAGGCGTAGGCCATATCGAGTGTACATCCATCTGCTAACTCTTCTTCGATAGGCGCAGGCCACGATCACTACAAACAGAAGCAGCGCAAATATCGATGCTATTACAACAACAATCGGCATGAAATCTTGCGATTGTAAAGTCTGTACATAGCTGGTAGCGGTGTAGTTGGTACACGTTGTAGTATTAAATTCCACTAATGCCACACTGGCTGTGTCATTATAAAAGCACTGAAGTTCTTCCAAATCGGCAATCTCTTGTTCAGTATATTGCAACCAGTTAGAGAAATCTTCCACGAAGTCACACCTACATAACCAAGGGTTGTGCGAAAGTCGAATGTCTCGCAATTGTCGATTCAACCGCAACTGCCACACTTGAAACTCTGCCAGAAAATTATGGTCTAGGTAGAGTATCTGCAGAGATTTTAAAGAGGCGAAAGTATTGTTTGAAACGGCAGTGAGATGGTTATAGGAGAGATGCAATTCGCGTAAGTTAACTAGCCTTTCGAACTCGAAGCCATGAAGCATTACCAATTTATTATTTTGTAGATAAAGCATCTGAAGAGATTTCAGTCCATTGAAAGTGCGGTTGTTGATGATGTGGACGTTGCTGTGATTGAGAAAGAGCACTCTCATGTTTTTTCTTCCGATGAAAGTATGGCTGGATAATGAAGGAATATCATTACCATCTAAGTAAAGTTCCGTCACATCCATGGGAATCCTCCTAGGGACTGAAGTATGTCCCCGACTACTGCAGTCCACTATATTTGTATTCCAGCTTTGATCATAGTAACAAGTGCAATGTTCGGGACACACCATTTCGCAATCACAAGCATCAAACTCGCAGCAGTGGCACAGAGCAAAGCAGTGGCTCTTGTAGCGACACAAAAATTGTGAAGAATGGGTCTTTACTAGAGACGTCACTACTTTGCGTCGCGTGAAAGAAAGCTGGCACACGATTTCCTCTAAATCTACCATCCTCGGATATTGACGCGAACCATCCAAAGAGCCAATCCTTTGCAACCATTCCATGCTGCAGTCGCACATATAAGGATTGCCAGAAATGGAGAATTCTGGAAGAGGTTTTCTGCTTCTCACTTCCGTCAAACGAAAAGCGTTAACCTCCAATGTTTGTAAATGATTTCGAGTCAAGTCCACGCGTGTCAGATTGGGTTTACCCATGAAAGTAAAAGCGTGGATGGTTCGAATATGGTTGTTATTCAAGTAAACTATCTCGATGCCATTTGGTAATGAAGACGAGTCGATCTCCAAAATTCTATTGAAAGAAGAATCTAGAGTTCGTAGTTTTAGTACATTCTCCAATTCGAAATAATTTCCTAGCGCCTCAATTAAATTTTGATGTATATCTAACCACTGAAGGCCTATAGGTACTAGGGCATAATCAAACCACGTGATTCTATTGGCAGATACATTAAGCATCAATAGATCATGAAGATTGCTGAAGAGTCCGTTGATATCCGTGACGTAGTTCGAATCCAGACGTAGTGCGTGGAGTTCGGGAACATCATCAAACGTACCTTGCTCCACTGTATGAATCATGTTGTCCGCCAAATTAAGGATCCTAAGGGAGGGCAAATCACTAAAAAAACCTTTGGATAAATTTCCAATACGATTATTTTGAAGGATTAAATTATAGAGATGTTGCAACCCACGATACGAAGAGTTACGTATGTTTGTGATATTGTTGCTACTAATATCAAGGCTCCTTAGAAACTGTAGAGAATGGACGGCTGATGGCACGCTCCTTAAATGATTTTTTCCCAGATTGATCTCCATGAGATTGGTACCATTTCTGAAAGCTTCTTCATGCACGGATTCAATAGAATTATGATCCAAATACAGAACATTAAGGACGTGCAACCCGCTGAGAGTGAAAATATCGATATGAGTCAGGCGATTGTGACTGAGCATCAAGGTGTGCAAGTTATAGAGTGAAGCAAAGGCGTTATCGCCTATTGAGCTGATCTGATTGTGGTGAAGTTCCAAAACTTGTAAACTATAAAGAGAACGAAAAGTTGAAGCATCAACATAGGTCATTTTGTTATGGCTGATATCGAGCTTCACCAAGCGTATCAAATCCACGAATGTATCAGGACCCAACCAGTGACTGCCTAACTCGTTAATACTCAAATCAAGTACCGTTAAATGTTGCAGACCTGAGAAGAGTCCTGGAGGGATGACACTAATAGAATTATTCTGTAAATAAAGTTCCACCAAACGTTCACATTGTTGAAGTACCTGGGGTGGCACGGCGACTAGTTGGTTGCTAGATAGATACAATATTTCTAAATTTTTTAATCCTTCAAGTGCCGATTCTTCCGCACGTGATATATGATTATTTTGAAGGTTTAAAATGGTCAATTGTTGCAATGAAGTGAAACCTTGATTGGTTAAAACTTTAATTGAATTATATGACAAATCTAGTTCTCCTATTCTAAGTTGGCACTGTCCTAAATCTTTCAGACTCAAACTGTGCACGTCTGTGAAACCATTGTAACTGAGATTCAGAAAAATAAGACGATTTAAATTACAAAAGATGGATGGAGGAAGAGAAAAGATGTTGTTGTGACTCAGATCTAATTGCTCCAGTTTTTCGAGATGAGATAAAGCTCCAGGATGTATAATTAGCACTCTGGAGTCGTCCCAATCTCGATTATAGGTATTTATGGTGAGATTAACTAAGTGATGCAACCCGCTCAGCACGAGTGGAGATATTTCCTGCAGTTTGCACTTATATATAAGTAACGTCTTTAATTCTTTAAGATGTTCGAAGGAATGGTTACCTAGAGAACTGTCAAAGAGGACGTCTTCGCAAGAAATTATCAACTGCGCGGTATGGTCGGGTTGGATAAGGCTAAAGTTGGTGTTGTCAAAGAGGCCGTTGATGGTTCTCAGATTGCACTTAAGTGCCACGTCATCGGAGGAAGGATCGACGTTCTTCCAGGAGCAATCTTCTGGTGCTAAGTACCTGATGGACAGGACTGTGGTTAAGAGGGTGTACACAACGAGACTCACCTTCATGGCTAACCCTGTCAGGTCCTGCCATCGTGCAAATGGAACGTGGCACTTCCACATGTCCTTGTGGATCTGGTGTGCACATCCATGCTGTTCGTCATGAGAATCCACCAGAGTGGAAAACACCAAGTAGTAGTAAGGAACTGTAAAAAAAAAATCAGAAATTACATTAGGATAAATTTTTTTCCCCGCGTTAAAAATAGAACTTTCTTAGAAACAGTAATCCTTATCAAGTAAGTGTTACATTTGATTAATAGCTGATTAGATCTTTATCTACTTTCTTTTTAAAATCTGTATCTACACAGAATGAACACTAAGAATAATAAATAATTCTATATATTTAAAAAAAATTATTCGAAAAAAAATCTCCAAATTTATAGAATCGAATGCGATATACATTAAATATCAGATAAAATATATTTGAATGAAAAATGATGCGGTTTTTCTAATGATTATTGATTGAAAAAAACTAAAAACAAGAGCTATTATGGAAATATTTTTAGTTGTATTATAATCTACTAAGATAACTCTACTTTGCTTTTACTTTCTGAACCAATCGTGATTATGTTAAGCACATTTCCAACCAATCTTTACAAGACTATTTCTCCTGATATCTTAAGTACAACCACTGATGGTCGTAAATAGTCTTCTGCAATCTACTTAAAAAATCAGCAGGCGTGCTGAAATGTTTCCATTCTCTTAGGGACGTTTTCTTTCTCCTATATAACTGTTAAGATATACAGCACTCTTTATCTCATCAGAAATTTTACTCCGTTTGGATACATACAAAAATATATTATAGTTTTTATTTGAGATAAAAATTATCATCGAAACGAAGGAAAGATCAAAAATATGTTTTATTATCTTTAGTTGATATCATTTTAGTGTTTGATAACCCAGACGTTCAAACTAATATCCATGCAAAGAACTCGAGCAAAGAACCAGATAACCGCTACAGATGAATAAATAAATTTTGATATCACTGGAACGATACAGAATTACTTTCTATACAAATACATTCCCAGATAACAGAGCGGAACAATCGCTTATTCATAATAATTTCATATTTTTATCGAGAAAAAATCAATATCTACTCGTACATCCGATATATCCCGGATAACGTAATTAAATAAACAAACAAAAAGATTTTCTTAGATAAATTTATATTTGATATAAAGATATACACAAAGATAAAGTCAGTTAATTTGTCATTCTTTAGATCTTGATAATGAAAATATAAAAATTGATATCTCGAAGATACACAAGACTCTCTCTAAACATATTTTTGGATACTTTTTCTAGATGTAAAGATATCGTATCACGTTCACATAACTATGATGTATCTGTTAATCTGGACATCAAAAATAAAGTATTAGAGCTATATCTTTATCTGGAGTAACTATTAAATTAGCGCAGATAGAATTGATATCTTCTAGCTATGCCTTCGTGATTATTTCTATATTTATAAATATAATTGTTTAGTTATAGATCTCTATGATCTAAACAGTTGTGCCCAAACTACATCCCCCAGGCCAAATTCTGCCCGCGAACATATATAACACATCATTTATAGCCTAAATGATAGAACTAGGTCTACTTTTTATATAGCCTATATGGATTATACAAAATATTTATTGCCCGCCTTTCTATGACTTAGATGCAAATTGGCCCGCCAATGGAAAAGTTTCGGCACCATCGATCCAAAAAATAGAAAATATACAAACGTTACAATTGTAATTTGTTATATCTTTTCTTATTTAATCAGAATTCTGATCTTCTAAACACTCCAAACATTTATAGAAAATGTTAAAAGTAGATTATAAAGCGGATCGATATGAATAAAGGAAGATAGAATACTAAGGAAAAAAAATAACAAACGCTTAACAAAATTCGAGTAGAGGTAGAGATTATCGAATTTTTGTTTGTATCCCATCGATTGAAAGCAGTCGGTAGAAAACTGATATCTTTATCAGACATCAGATGGACACCAACGTCAACTTATCTCCATTTCTTACCAAGGAGCAGCAAAGAAATTATACGTCACCGACGTATATTTCTGTAACTTCTGTCATCTGTCACCACAAATTTTTTTTAAAAAAATGCCAAACATCTCGATTTATAAATATTATAACAGCTTTGTTTGCGAGAAAATGCGATTCTTTCATTTAAAGCGTGCAGTTTTCTATCCCTTCTCCGTTCCATTCTAATCACCTGTTGTAGTGCCTTATGGTCCAACTCCTCCCTTTAGGCTGTTGTTAACGAGGCTGTTATCTATACGAGCGTGTGACAAGACCCTGAACTAGCCCTTCTTCTAAGTAGAAAGCATGCACGATCCTTGAACTATCGATTTTTTGGAGCCCCGAAACCTCATATTTTTAATACAAGTTGCGGTGGCGAAAAGGAACCCTTCGTACTTAACGGTGCACAAGATGACAAAATCGATAATAGAGTTTCGCAGCAAAAACTGACGCATTATAGTTCTACTTATCTTTACTCCGAGTTCAAAAAGAAAGAAAGAAAAAATTTTGGAGGAACTAGAAGCAGAGCTGACATTCCATCATTGGCGAGGGGTCAAAATTCTTATCTCCTAAATCACGTCTAAAACCCAGTGCAGATGGAGAAGCTCTTCACTAATATTGGATTCTATTGTAGAAGGAGAGTAAGGGAAGGCAAAACCTAATATTTCTCCTCGTCTGCGCCTTAGGGTCTGGTTAGGTGTCTTTACTGTAGTGGAATAGTCTTCTTTACTTTTATAGAGCGATAAGGGGAAAAATGAATACAGACTCGGGGCATGACGAGGATATTCATGTTCACAGCTGGCTGGAAAGATAAGCAGACATCTGCCCCGACTTCTGGCGAGTACCGCCTTCAGATAAAATCAGCTAGAGAGGACCAGTTTTACCAGTTCTGACCCACGTCTAGCCTCTGGCAACACCCTGTCACGGCTCTAAACGCGTTTAGAGCCTTCTCTGGTCTTCGGTCAGTGCCAACTGGTCAATTTGCGATGCCGTGTCGAGCTACTGTGGAGATGCTCGTTTAGGTCCGAATGTAGCTCCGGGGGTCTTCTCTATTGTGAACCAAGTGCTGCTCGTCAATACACTTACACAACTTTACCATCTAATCCCTCTTCTGTCTGTTCGTTTCGTGCCACCCTCTAGGAATAAATGGGCAGGTTTAATCGCGACACCACCTCACATCTAGGCCCAAGAAGTAAATATTTCGTATAAGCGGAGTCATTCAAGCACTTTACTACCTCTTTATGGCGTCAGAACCCGCGAGCGATGACTCCGCTAAATGTAACAGCATTAATCCCCTAGATCTTCGGCCATTAATCTCTTTTACATGTATTAAAAGAAGAAAAGCCGAAAAGAGAGTCGGAAAAAAACGAAGGAAAATAATGTAATTCTACGTTGGGAATCACATTGCAATTTGCAAACCTTCTGTAACATCCCTTATCTCGATAATCACAGCTTCTCTCATTAGCGAGTTACATAATCCTACTAAATCTTCGCTAGTGACTGTTTATCATATCCGAATTAATCTCTCTTACTCTCTCTCTCTCTCTTATACATATGATTACGGAGCAGCGCCACAACTTTCGCATTTGCTGATTCCCCCAGCTTGCAATCACGTGACTCGGAGGAAAAAGATTTTTCTCGCTAGAGAAGCCGAGGAGTGCTTTGCTACTTCGCCAAACAATACTTTATCTAGATAGGACTCGTAAGCGTTAGAAAAGGGATTTTAAAGCTTACTTTGTGACGTGTAGACTGCAAAAGATAGAAGCAACGATCTCCAGTTCTTTCCTTTTAACGATTCGTGTTATTATTTGCCATAATTATAAACTCTAACTAAGGATTATTTTGATGCGAAAGGCTAATTAGTTTTATTACTAATGCAATAAAAAGATTTTTATTACTGAAGAAGCATGTTTATTGCTATAGTAGCATCGTTTGAATTTTATTTAGAAAAATAAATGCATTAAAACTGAGATTTTTAAGTACAAGGTGCGATCCTCAGAGACTTAAATGATACACTTTGTTATCATAGATTTAAGTTTAAGATTAAATATTGGGAAAATAAAATACTTACTTCATAATTATAAAAAAATCACTTAAATATTTTTTACATTAAATCCGCCTTTTATAAGAAACTACATCATGGTCTTGAAAACTATAAAAACCAAAGTCATTAATATTTATGTAAAAAACAAGCAAAATTTTAATGGGGCACGTCAGCATGTATGTTCTAAGGCGGGTCTATCATTTGAAACACTCGTCACATCATAAAATCTTTCGAATTATTAATTGAGAAGCATTCACAAATTGATCATCAAAACTATCTCACTCGATTAAAAATGACTTCTTGAAAAAATCAGCCTCCCGGCATCATCTATCTAAATCTGGTTGTTGAAGACCCTATCGATTTAAGTTTATTAAAGCAGCATAGCTTATGCCTCCTATCAAGCATGCATGAGTCATTAATGCTAAATAAATCAATGCAAAACTCATAAATAGCTCGTTAATTGTGGTTGTGTTGCAGAATAGCGTGTAATGCATTCAGTCACGTGGTGGAGAATATCCTAATTAAAGGCTGATTACTGTATTCATGTATATTTATGTAGTGTTGACGTAATCAGGTTACTCATTATATAGCTTATATATACAGTTATAAAGCATTATTAATTTAATAAATTCGGATATATCAATTTAACCTTTCTTGATATTTAAAATACAAACAAACAAAATTTCTCAAAGTGTTTCGTGAATTTTACATCAACAAGAATCACGAAAACCTTATTTAACGTCACGAGTCTTGATAGAATTTATTATAATATCCAACACGTCACATTAAAGCAGGTCTCTGATGGTTTACAATACGAAACAGAAGCGCGAGATGCTTTAATTATTACGTCATAATTAAAACCTTCTGTGATCGGATCGATTTTTGTTACGCCTCAAGTTTTATAACCTGTGACGTAACGACGTGAGAGGGAACCAAATCGAATAAATGCGTGCCACGTCATAGAAGAGCCAAACAAAGCCTTTGTGACAGAGTCCAACCGAAGAGTTTTATTCTTTAATTATGACATAACGTAGCCGATGCTCTGTAATTGCGAAAAGCCGAGCTCAGATTTCCATTCAGATTCCACCGACAGAGAATTAACAAGGCATTGTTGCGTCAGACCTAAAGTACTGTTTACCCCGTCACAATAGGAAGAAAAAACAAACAAAACGTTACATCAAAAAGAGAACGAAATTTGAAACCGATTAATGATTTATTGCGTCACAATAAAATATCGGAATCAATTTCATTACATCACGAAACGGACGTCAAAATACAAGAATCGTGAAATCGCGTGAAGTACCTCGGCGCACGATATCCTTTAATGACGTCACAAAGACATATTATAATACAAAAAAAGGATTACTTTTTTGTATGTATTTTTCAGCAATGATTGAAGCAATAAATTGTTTATGATAATCAGAACGATTCTAGAAAAGATTTCTAGGAAAATTCGATCGAACGGGGAGCATTTATCGAAAACTCGAATGTCATATGACAGAAAACTGTAGACAAATCAAACCCATTTAATTCGTTCCGAGTTAACGAAGGTTAACGTTCAAGAGAAACATAAAACAATCGATTGTAGAGGCGCTTATCGTGACAAGTAAGAAAAGTCTGCTTGAATACTAAATACCGTATTCTGATTTGAAGGTTGAGGCAGCACAATGCGAATAAAGGTAGTCAGACTTCTCCCATCTTAAATCTGTTTCACTCAGCTTCGATTACTCTGACAAACTTATATGTTCATTGGCATTTTTTACAGTTTAATAACCTTAAAGTGACATTGCAGTCCTCCCAGTAGGACATTTGTCCGGCGCGCTTGACAGTATGGGTCGATGGTGGTAGGGGTATTACAACACCTGCTGATTGGGTGGCGAAGTAAGTTCTGCTGCTTTGGCACATTCCAGCCAGACGTGAATCAGCTATTTAGAAGGTCACTTGTATCATTAGGAGGTCACAAACATACAGGTAGAGATGAGTGATTTTTGGCAGTTCGCTTAACCGGATAGTTGTAAATTTTTCTTCTTTATTTTCGTGCAGATACAGCAGCCTTTCTTCGCCGAAGATTTCCGGATTAATTAAACCAAGGAAACAATAAATGTATATAAGCAATCGTACAAATGACCTTCTACGTTTTTACCTTATTCGCTTGATGTTTGTGTAGAACGATTATTTAAAGTAAACTTCCGCGTTTTTTATTCAGTAAAACACCGTTTTTAACCCATGATGTTGCGTAGAAAGAAGAAAGACATTGTTTGCCAAAACCACACCTAGAACGATTTTGAGTCCAGTCGAAAGAATACGTTACCTCAAAAATGTAAAAGGCTGCTTCTATCTACGGCATCAATCTGTATGAAAGAAACAATAGTAAATCTAGAGGATGCACGGGTCACTGACCAGAACCTGTTACTGAATAACCAGAAAAAAAATACACACAAAAAAAAATGCTATAGAATGGAAAGTCGATTTTTTTAATGTATAAATCACTTCTATTTTCCATCTTTTCCGCTCCGAAAATGATTTAAGATCCAAAACCCAGAACGAATCGATTGATAGGCCTATGAAATTTCGTTATACTCGGTTTAATATATAAGAGTAAAGTACGTAAATCCATAACTGTTAAAATGGTTCTCATTGTTAGCCCATAGGGGGGTCATTTTCTGTAGAATCGAAAAACATCGAAACCGATTTAGACCAAAACTGCAATATAGAAGAAAACCATAAGTTAATAATGGGCTGAAATTCCCACAAAAATAGCTTTTATAGTCAACGAGAAACTATTATCTGAAAAGTTCTTTGAAAATGATTTTTCCCTTGACAAAACAGACATCCGGAACTTACTGTTTTTTTAAACCGGGATATCCAAAATTAGATGAGTTAAACTTATTTTTAACTCGGTAAACGTAATTAATGGAGGTCTAAACTCATTATTTAAATGATCAGAAGCAAAATTTGATATTGTGATTCCTTCAGCTTGCCTTATCTAAAAATATTTTCTAAACTTTTTTCAGATTATTTTGATTATATAATATAGCCTATAACTTATTTTATACGGCGTGCACAAAAATAGATTATCTAAGCTTATTTTTGAATGCACTATCTACTTCATCTCTATGGTATAAGGAACAATTTGATATATTTTTCATCCCTGATAAAGAAATTTGGAGATTTCAAATTTGATTTTTAAGTTTAACGTGTCCAAAAAAGGATATCTCGGTTCAATTTCTAGTTGAGTATTCTCATTTTAGGCAAGAATACAAAAGTAACTGGGATACAAATTCTTGAATAGTGGAGTATCAGTGTTAGAAATCAACTCGATAAGGGTGAACTCGTTAAAATCCTCTAAATCACTAAGTCCTTTATATCCTTATAAGGATCACTATTGATAAGCCCCTTCCTCCCTTCTCCAAAAGAAAAAAAAGTATTCATCTACTAAATATAACCAAGAGCCCACCCAAGAGGACGTCTAGCATTTTGATTTATCATCGTGTAATTAAATGCACATTTTTCATTTTACTCCACCGGTACGATCTTTATACAACTTCCTCTTTACTTTTACAAATGGGAACGTGCAGAGATTAAGGGAGATTTTCTCCAACAAATCTGGATTAAGTAGAAGTGTGTTCAGTCACTAAGATCATTTGAAAAAGGTAGAGGATATCAGTTTAGTTGTTGGAGCGTGTAATGTGCTGACTATGCTACAAGGGGAAAAAAAGGTGCAATATGGGATACAACTGGATAGTAATGTTATCTTTAGTACTGTAGAAGTACAGTTATTGGACCATCTCGTGTCATTATCGTTTGTGAAGGAGTATAAATCGATAAATGTGTAGCACAACCCACAAGAAGTCATTATTACCAGATCTAGAAGTAATTAAAGCATGCAAAACATACAAATCACCAAAATGGAATTTTGATATTACAACATGTGTTTTGTAGCTTTTTTTATGACGTCGATCGACTTATTTTTTCGTCATCTTTTTTTAAAGTTTGAGGTCGAAGATTTAATTAGAAATTCTTTACGCTACAATTTTGAACTTTGTTAGATTAGTTTGCTCTTTAAGGTTCTCTAATGCATTATTAAAAGATCAATTAATGGTTTATTATAATTTAATTGGCTTTGGAAAGTTTGAAACTTGTTAAAATTTATAAAATTATTATTTTTTAAAATTATTTTAAATAGTTTCGAAGCTTTATTTTTAACATTTTGATCGTGCTTGGTATACTGGAATTTATCCCTTCGGGGTCATCTTCAGGAACTTCAATACTTTCTAAATGCCATTTTTTATGATGAAAAAATAATTGGTGTCTCTTCTTGAATTGTTATTGATATATCAGATTTTGAAAATAAATACATGCTTGTAAGAATTTTTTTTAATATTTTACTCCAGATAATTTATTACAAAATCATTCTTCTACATTTATACTCATATAAATACAATCTAATCTCCATTAATGGCCACTTCTAAACAGCGGCCATTTTCCGGGAACTTTTTTTGACAAGAAAGCATACAAAATATCCTCTATACAAGTGCCGTTTTTATATTCACTTCAACGGCGTTGTTTACAGATTTGACTGTATTTTTAATTAAAATCAACTGTAATAATATTATTTTAAAATCAATTAAATATATTTTTAAAAATGTTTAATCAAGATTTGTGCATTTTATGAATATTTTAGTATCTCAATGTAAGAATATTATGAAAAATATTGACTTGAAGTGTATCAAGTGTCTCATATTAAACTTTTAATAACGTGTATTAAAATTTTAATAAGAACTTTTAATAATTCTGAGTACAGAGAAATAGCATAATACACTTATATTAAATATAGCATTAATTAAACACTAGACAAGACATTATTTAACAAGCTAAACAACAGTAAAAGTACAGAGCAATGCACAACAAATAAATAAATATAATAGTAGAAATGTTAAATATATAACAATAATAAAATTAATAATAATTAATAATTAAAGACTAATTTTCCACGCTTAAGCATATAAATTTAACGTTAGTTCTTCATTCAGATAATAAATCAAATATTAAACTGAACTCACTTCTATAAAAAAATTGTATTAATAAAATATAAATAAATTTTAAAAACCATTAAATAATTACAAAAACATTTTTATCAATGCAAAAGTTCAGTTTAATTTAAAGAAAAGCAGAAAATAAGAAAAACTTGTTGGGCATTTTCATTAGAATTGATCGTTTAAATTATTTAATTGTTAAATAATGACTATATAATAATACCTGTATAGTTAAATTTTATTCTGTTTTATATATTTAGAATCGAGCCAGTTAAAAAGTTAATCTGTACGAAACATCAAAATTGTTAAAGAGACAATAGGGTGGTAAAACTTGATACCATCGTGTTGGGTGTTATAAAGTAGCAGGATTAATCAGAGTTATTCAATACTGCATAATGGAATAGTATAAAAGTCAAAGTACGGAAAGGTAAATAGCAGAGCCGGATTTATACATAAGTTAAACAAGTTACAGCTTAGGGCCTCGCGATACGTGGGTATAGTTTAGGGCCTTCACGCTTTCAATTCATTGAGTAAGGAGGATCTCTTATATCTTATAGCTTAGGGCTGTAACAAGTCTAAATCCGATCCTAGAATCGGGAAATAAAATGCAAAATCACATAAAATAAGCGTATGTAAAGTAGTCGAAACTTGAAAGTAAAGTTACACGTGTACGGTACCAGAGGAAATTCAGAATAAAGAAAAAAAAGACAAGGAACGAGTTTAATTTTCTCTTAAATATATGGATTAAATATAGCGAGGTAATTTAGACAGAAAAAGTACAATAAATCAGAATTACTAGATATAGTAAATAAATATTAGAGTGGTTTTATATTTTTCTTTCGTTCTTTACATTTATTTTTATAGAATAAAGTATTTATCGTATTTTATAATTTAGGAATTATACGTTAAAATAATAAAATTTTATTTAATAAAAAATATTTTTATCTATTAAATATACAATGTAGCAATTTAATGATAACATACAGGCTATACAGTCAAACCTCTATGTAGCGCTCTCCTAAATAACACCACCTTCATTCTCCTTAATGTATCTTCCGCGAAAAAAGTGTTAAATAAAATACCCTTTGGTGTCTGTGAATTACTAAATATACAATTTTGCATTTTAAAGGGTACAATATCACCAAATCACGTGACTCACAAATTCAAATTTGTGTTTAGGTCTCATTACTGAGTTATATATTGTTTGGGGTACTTCAGTTTAGTGCAAATTTCAAATAACGCTACATCGAATATTCTCTAAATCATTTAAAATCAAAGCAAATAAGTTACACATTTATTTTAGATCAAGTCGTTAAACTTAACTTTGATTATTTTTTCTACAAATTTGAATGCAAGAAAAGAGATAAAATTAAATTTTTAATATTTTTTTAAATGAGAAAAATGCATTTTAAAACTATTTTAAACGTTATTTTATTCTTTATTTAATAAACTTAATTTTGTCAAGTTTTTTATAAAAAAAATATTTAATAAAGTATATAACTTTATTTTTTTTCAATCTGTCTAAAATATTAAAATCTATTTTTTTTAAAAACTTTCTCTTATTTAATTAAATATTTATTTTTTTTACGTTATAAAAATATTTATATGCTTTCTTGATACGTTTTTCACCAAGTTTATTTATTAAAATTTAAAATTTTAACTTGTTTTATTTAACTAAAATCTTTTTCGAGCGTTCGGTTTAGATTGTGTTAAATATTTGACATTATTAAAATTCTATTTTTTAACGCCTTTATAACATTAAACAGTTCGCTTTAAGCATTAAAATCGAACTTAAAACAAGTTAAATTGAAGTAAAAAAAATTAATTAATTACTTATATTGTAATTATAAAAAATTAAAAGTTTATTTACAAATCTTTAAAACATTCGTACTGTTTACAGGAGGAATGCGTTTAATTTATGAATTATTTAAAACTTTTATTAGCAGTTAATCTGTTTATTGATACTTTAAAGTATTAAATATTACCTTCTCGAGCATTTTAGAATATTAAAATTTATTTTTCTTCATTCTAATATATCAAATGTCCAAAAGGTTTCTGCAAACAAATGAACATGTTAATTTAATGTAAGGGAGAATGAAGTAATTCGTTTATGTCATCAGAATTCAGCGAAAGCTACTTGATCAATCTTTAATTAAAGGAACAATACTTAAAAACTAATTAGGTCTAAGTCTTTTAATGATGTGCCTATCAGCCATTTGATTGAACATCTCTTAAGATACCAGATCATTGTTTTCAAGTAAGAAGAAAATAGAAGATGCTTTACCTATTAATATATTAAGGGGGAAGTGAAACTTTTCCAGAATGATTTTTAGTGTAATTAAAATAATTTCGAGTGAAATTTTTGATATTTGTAGGAAATTCTCGAGTGCTAATTAAATTGCTGCATTTTAATATAATAATTGAAGTAGGTTATTTTTGTTTCTTGTTTCATTCTTCTCTATGAGTTTGCCTCCATCAAAAAATAATTAAAAGAAATCGCTTCTTTTCTATTCGTTTAACAAATCAAATTTAAAAACAAAAATAAAAAGACAATTATTTAATTAGTTTTAATTGTATCTACGAAGATTTTTCAGAGATTTTTTCAAGTCTTTTTTTCTCTTTTTTTAATATAAAAATTCCGTTGCGTGTTGATTTTTACTGAAAATTTATGTTAATTACTATTTACTGATATTTTATTTGAATTTTTCTACCACAAATATTTATTGTAAATATTAGTTAAATTCCTTATTTTATTACCGATTTTTTCCTTCCACGTAGCGTCTTAGTTCTCAATCATTTACATTTTAACTTATATCTTTAATCTAAATATTTTGCTGAAGTCGTCATTCTGAATATTCTGATAAATTAATTTCATCAAAGATTTTTTTATAATTTTAACATAATATTTTGTTAAATTCTCCATTAAGAAGAGTTTTCTGAATAATTTACGAATTCTGCTACAGACTTTATTATCTTTTGACAAATTTCTAATTGCAGAAATTCTTAACGTTTTATTATTACTTTACATTCAACATAAATTCGTTATTCTATGTGTTTTATTTAATTCAAATCACTTAAATTTCGGCAAAATTATAATATTACATTTTTAAAAATATTTATTTTATATTATTAGATTGTTTTTACTGTATTTCACTAAATAGAAAGCGGCTAAATTCGTCTAACATAAGATTTATCCGAACACCCTATACTTAAAAACAGCAATTCAGCAATTTGCCTGGCTTCTATTTTCAGCTTATATGTTTATATATTGTTACACATTGTAACAATCCTATTGTAATTTTTAACCATTTCGTTTTCTTCCTTTTTTTTTCTTCTCCAGATAACTCCTAATCTATTTTTAGATTTACCACGATTGTTTAACCATTATAATTCAATGGAAAGTACAAAATTAACTGCATAGTTACGATCTTAGTCGCTCTCGATTGTTATTTAGGAATTATTGTCAGTTATTAATGATGCACGCATTCAGTTTCCATTTCTACTTATTGTTTAATTTCGTTTAGAAAATGCAAGCTAGTTTAATTTCTGTCCGTTGTTATCATTTTCCATTACTCTTCTCTGAGTTGAATTGACATTTTGCACTGTTATTTTGTTCTTGTTGTAGTTCAATTGCCATTTTCTCTTTTGTTCGTCTGGCAGTTAAATTGGTACTTTATTATCATCCCACTTAAATCGCCATTTTTCAATTGCTATTGTTTAAAAGGTAGTTAAGTTAGCCATTTTTCTTTTTCTTATTTTTATCAATGTGCTAGTTTAATCTCAGTTTTTCCATTAAGTATCTTATCCGAGGATGATTTTTAATAATTAAAATATATATTTATACATATATACAATAAATAAATTCATTTATTTTCAGATTATGCTTCGTTTATTCGTCATTAAGTGTGTGTTTGTTTTGATCGAGTCGTAAAATAAGTTTAAAATTTGCATAAATTTTTGCTGGCAAATATTTATGTCAGATTTCGAGAAAGTACTTTAAGAGTTGAATATTTACAGTGAGAGAAGTTTTTTTTATTTTTATTTTTTTATATATCGACTTTAGCAGTGGCCAAACAAAGATTCGTTAGAAGCTACCACATCCAATTACCATCAACGTTGTCAACATTTGTCTAAGCCAAATTGTGGTTTTAACGGCAAACAAAACAAAACTTTACCCAGTTACATCTCAAGAAAACTTCATTTTAAAATTCATTTTTGTTCCTTTAAGTTAAAAAATAAAATAATTAAACTTAACTGGGTAAGAATAGGACGCGACGGCGATAATCGCGTCGCGCATCACGACGCCAGCTGTGTTTAGAGTTTAACATTCCAACAACGATAACTTAATCTTCAATGCTCTTAATTTAGAGTTATTTTTCTAGAACTTTACTTAAGTCGAACAAAATTTCGGTACGCAGATGAAAATAAACAAATGAAATAGTAGAAAGCGAGTGAGCGAATCGCGCGGTTTACGCCGCAAAATCGGCATTTCTCCTTATTACAAACAGATTAAATTTACTGCCTTCTAATGTAACGTTTTAACTTATCTTGGAACAGTCATTAGAATTTTAACCCTTAATTAAACTCGAAAGTGACGCGTAAAGACGCGCGAAGCGATTGCCGCAACGCGACGCGCGACGAATTGATAATTAGCGAGTGCTTAACCAGAAACAATTGCCTAGACGTAGTCTATGATTTGAGTATTTATGTTGAAAAATGATACGACTAGTCATTTTTCAACCAAGTAGAAAATGAAAAAAGATTACTCCAATTACAAGTTAATTGGTAATCTGTGTCATTTTTTCTTCACCCGCTAGTTCAATTACCATTTTTCTATCTTTTTGCTCGGTTCACCCCAAGTTCACTTGCCAATTTATATCTGATACTCCATTTATTTATTTTTACTTTCCCCCTTTCGTCATTTTTATTATTTATTCAATGAAAGTTTTCTTCTCTTTTAAATATTTATTCACACTCCAAGTAAACGCTTAACGTTTCCAAAACTTACACTGTTTACATGAAAATATATACTGTTAGTTTGCCAATTTTTCAACACCAATTGCCAACTTTCCATTTTCACTATATTCATTACACGAAAAATTTATTAACTAACTTTTAGCTCTTTACTCTCTTTCATCTTCTAGAATTCAGTCGGCAATTTTTAAAATTTTTGTTTCTAAGTTTCCGCTAATTACCATTTTTCTCTTTCTCCTTGTTTTACTTTTACTTCGGGTAAATAATTCAATGCTTTACTGATTTCTCTTTCTTTCCCCCTCTTCTTAATATATTCGTCTAGATTACTAATAGCCAATTTAATATTTTTTATTTTTACCCCCTTTAATTTTTCAAGATCTTTTTTACGCCAAGTCTGTCCTTTAGCTTATTAGTTCAATTACAAATTTTCATTTTCCTTTACTGTATATTCTTTGATCGATATTCTATTTTACTAATTTCATTTCATTCTTGTTCATCTTCTAGTTTAGTCACAATTTCCATTTCCTTTTCATTTTGTCACATTTTACTCGATTCCTTTCACCTCACATCTATCGACATTCTCTTTGTTTCATTTCACTTTACCACTTTTCCCATTTTTACTTGTTCATATTATTACTTTTATATCCATTCCCTTCCAAATGTTTTTTATTTTTATTTCTTTATCTTGTTTACTTAGTTTTATCCCATATTTTATTTCATATATAAATATATATTTTATAGTACCAAATATTTTACTAGACCTTCTACGCCACGACTCATTTATGCAAGATCGCCAAGAATCTCTTCTTCAAATAAATTCTTCCGAAAAATAAATTCTACATCTCATTCGGAATTTAGATATTTACTTAATTTAAATATTCCTTTTAAACGTGTTAAAATGTATATACTTAAAACTATGTAAATTCAGCTTTAAATATGTTACGAGATAATTAAAAGGCGCGGCTTGACTCTTTTATTATGTCTTAGAATAAATTTTAGTTAAAATTATTTAATTTCGATTAAAAATAGATAAATTCCCGTTTTAATTATATATAGAACTTGTTTAAAATATATATATATATTTTCATTTAATTTTATTAAAATAACGAATTAAATGATGATAAAGACGATAATTGAATTAACGAAAATCAGATATAATGTAAGACTTTATAAATATTTTCTTGATTAAAATATATTAAAAGTTATATATAAATTTTATTTAAATCATTTTTTTAGTCTTTTAATACACGAATTATATATATAAATATATTAATTTTATAAGTAATAAAGCTTAGCAATTTTATATTATAACTTATATGAGCAAAATTTATTATTTACTTCAGACTTTAATTCGAGATTTTATTACAGTAGTTTTAATTATATTAAATCGAATTACTTTAAAATTATATTAAATATATACTGCATATTTCTTTTTAATTTGTTAAAACTAATTAATTAAAAATATGAACTTTCGATAAGTTGTAGTTGTTAAAGCGTAAAAACTAAGAAAAATATAAAAAAGGAATTGGACTAATCCGAAAGTTAACTTCCTAAACTATCTTTAAGCCTATATTTTTTAATCCTACATAATCCATTTTTCATTCCTAACTTTATTCACTTCAACCAGTTGCCAATTTTTCATCTGCAGACATTGTTCACCTGCTAACGACAGTTTCCAATTTTAGTCGCAATAGCAATTCGAAGAAACTTTCGACAAGAACAGACAAACATTAAACCATGGAACGAGACCAAAAAATTCTCATCTAATATAACAATTCGGATCGGACGTGGCAGAGAATTACTAATAAAAAGGAAAAAAATTACGATCGCTTTTCATACATATGAAAATCTTAAAACTCCCCGGGCTGGAAGGAAAAGTGATATACGAAAATTACCTCGGCGGTGACACATTATAATCACGATGGAAATAATTGCTGTCGACATAGAACTGTGACACCTGACAATATCCAGACCACACATGGCTTATAAATTTCTCATCAAGATATACGAATACGCCCTACGAATGATAGTTAGATAATTACGTCATGATATCATTAATCTTAAGACAGCTGATTCGTTCTCCAGTAATTATAGCCTTATTAAACCACAAATGGACATATATATACATACACATACTATCAGGGATCCAGCATCCAACCCCCACTCGGAATGAAAGACAAACCAATATGTCGACAGGTGTCGAATTATATAAATCCTGCGAGACCAACCGAAAGCATTAGGATACAATATTTCTATTTTAGTAGCGATCCTTAAGTCGCAAAAGTAATCATTTCTTGGTCGACTCTTCTCTCCCATTCCGTGCTTTTATTATCTGTGCTATCTGCTTAATTGAGTATCTCATTCACAAAGTCTGACTGACTCACTTTTGCCTGGTATTGTGCCAGCGCAGTGGGACTTCTAATATTGTCCTATCTCTCTCTCCCAGTTACGTCATGGGACTTATGTATGATGATTGTGCATCCCTTCTTTAAATAGATTCGCATGCATACCGTTCAGAAACGAAAATTTACATATTTTAACTATGTTGGTTGAGTTTGCAAGCCGAGTGGTTACCAAACAGTGAGGAGCGAGAAGGGGGTAGAAACGGATTCTTTATATCGCTCGAACTAAGATAAACTTCGAAACTATTTTGGAAGGTGGCAAGATAATTATCCAATTCTAAACAACCTCGTCGTTGGCATAGTATACATACTAAACACAGAAAAAAAAACGATCAAAGATAATTAACTCGATGCTTATTTCCTGTTAATTTTCTTAATTGTTGGTTATCGCCAGTTTGTATCAATTTAAATAGAAGAATATAAATTTAATTTAAAGAGAATTATAATGTAGTAAATAGTTATTACAAGACTTAACGGTTCATTAATCAGAAATATAAGAACAGAATATATTAATTTTTGAAAATATTGATTTATTTTATATTCTGTCTATAGTATTTATTAATTACAAATAAAGTGGAATTTAAGAAGCAATTTTATTTTAAATTAATTCAATTACTAAATTTAACTTTCTCACTTTTGTTTCTTACAACTGCTTCTTGGAGTTAATAAATTTCCCATTTACTAAACTTAGTTTTTTTACCCACCTGCTTCTCTATCCATTTTTACCACGTTTTCATTTTGTTTAACTCACTTTCTAAACCCATTTTCGTCCATAATTGACTCTGTGAACTTGTTCGATATATACCAGACTTTATATATATGTATATATCTTATATATATGCGAAGTCAATTACAAGACATTAGTTTTCCCTTTCAACTTTATAACATTATTTTTTGGTACAAAACTATTTATTTATGTATTTTCGAGACTTTTTTCGTCCCTCTACCCTCAGCTATTGTTATTAAGTTAAATATATAATTTTTTTTAAAGTTCAATCTTCTAACTCGCCATTTTTTTTCCGCATTTACAAATACCATAAACCATTTTTAATGTGAGAAAAAATTCTATTGGGAGTTTTGTTATTTACAGGTTTGAACAGTTTGAATTATCAATTTTGTTTATCATTTATAATTGTAAATTGAAGCAAAAAGAAATGTAAGAAATTTTTAAAATTTCTTTAATTCATTTCCTGTTTGACTATTTCTTTTAATTAGACTTCTTTNTCTCTATGAGTTTGCCTCCATCAAAAAATAATTAAAACCTTAATGTATCTTCCGCGAAAAAAGTGTTAAATAAAATACCCTTTGGTGTCTGTGAATTACTAAATATACAATTTTGCATTTTAAAGGGTACAATATCACCAAATCACGTGACTCACAAATTCAAATTTGTGTTTAGGTCTCATTACTGAGTTATATATTGTTTGGGGTACTTCAGTTTAGTGCAAATTTCAAATAACGCTACATCGAATATTCTCTAAATCATTTAAAATCAAAGCAAATAAGTTACACATTTATTTTAGATCAAGTCGTTAAACTTAACTTTGATTATTTTTTCTACAAATTTGAATGCAAGAAAAGAGATAAAATTAAATTTTTAATATTTTTTTAAATGAGAAAAATGCATTTTAAAACTATTTTAAACGTTATTTTATTCTTTATTTAATAAACTTAATTTTGTCAAGTTTTTTATAAAAAAAATATTTAATAAAGTATATAACTTTATTTTTTTTCAATCTGTCTAAAATATTAAAATCTATTTTTTTTAAAAACTTTCTCTTATTTAATTAAATATTTATTTTTTTTACGTTATAAAAATATTTATATGCTTTCTTGATACGTTTTTCACCAAGTTTATTTATTAAAATTTAAAATTTTAACTTGTTTTATTTAACTAAAATCTTTTTCGAGCGTTCGGTTTAGATTGTGTTAAATATTTGACATTATTAAAATTCTATTTTTTAACGCCTTTATAACATTAAACAGTTCGCTTTAAGCATTAAAATCGAACTTAAAACAAGTTAAATTGAAGTAAAAAAAATTAATTAATTACTTATATTGTAATTATAAAAAATTAAAAGTTTATTTACAAATCTTTAAAACATTCGTACTGTTTACAGGAGGAATGCGTTTAATTTATGAATTATTTAAGACTTTTATTAGCAGTTAATCTGTTTATTGATACTTTAAAGTATTAAATATTACCTTCTCGAGCATTTTAGAATATTAAAATTTATTTTTCTTCATTCTAATATATCAAATGTCCAAAAGGTTTCTGCAAACAAATGAACATGTTAATTTAATGTAAGGGAGAATGAAGTAATTCGTTTATGTCATCAGAATTCAGCGAAAGCTACTTGATCAATCTTTAATTAAAGGAACAATACTTAAAAACTAATTAGGTCTAAGTCTTTTAATGATGTGCCTATCAGCCATTTGATTGAACATCTCTTAAGATACCAGATCATTGTTTTCAAGTAAGAAGAAAATAGAAGATACTTTACCTATTAATATATTAAGGGGGAAGTGAAACTTTTCCAGAATGATTTTTAGTGTAATTAAAATAATTTCGAGTGAAATTTTTGATATTTGTAGGAAATTCTCGAGTGCTAATTAAATTGCTGCATTTTAATATAATAATTGAAGTAGGTTATTTTTGTTTCTTGTTTCATTCTTCTCTATGAGTTTGCCTCCATCAAAAAATAATTAAAAGAAATCGCTTCTTTTCTATTCGTTTAACAAATCAAATTTAAAAACAAAAATAAAAAGACAATTATTTAATTAGTTTTAATTGTATCTACGAAGATTTTTCAGAGATTTTTTCAAGTCTTTTTTTCTCTTTTTTTAATATAAAAATTCCGTTGCGTGTTGATTTTTACTGAAAATTTATGTTAATTACTATTTACTGATATTTTATTTGAATTTTTCTACCACAAATATTTATTGTAAATATTAGTTAAATTCCTTATTTTATTACCGATTTTTTCCTTCCACGTAGCGTCTTAGTTCTCAATCATTTACATTTTAACTTATATCTTTAATCTAAATATTTTGCTGAAGTCGTCATTCTGAATATTCTGATAAATTAATTTCATCAAAGATTTTTTTATAATTTTAACATAATATTTTGTTAAATTCTCCATTAAGAAGAGTTTTCTGAATAATTTACGAATTCTGCTACAGACTTTATTATCTTTTGACAAATTTCTAATTGCAGAAATTCTTAACGTTTTATTATTACTTTACATTCAACATAAATTCGTTATTCTATGTGTTTTATTTAATTCAAATCACTTAAATTTCGGCAAAATTATAATATTACATTTTTAAAAATATTTATTTTATATTATTAGATTGTTTTTACTGTATTTCACTAAATAGAAAGCGGCTAAATTCGTCTAACATAAGATTTATCCGAACACCCTATACTTAAAAACAGCAATTCAGCAATTTGCCTGGCTTCTATTTTCAGCTTATATGTTTATATATTGTTACACATTGTAACAATCCTATTGTAATTTTTAACCATTTCGTTTTCTTCCTTTTTTTTTCTTCTCCAGATAACTCCTAATCTATTTTTAGATTTACCACGATTGTTTAACCATTATAATTCAATGGAAAGTACAAAATTAACTGCATAGTTACGATCTTAGTCGCTCTCGATTGTTATTTAGGAATTATTGTCAGTTATTAATGATGCACGCATTCAGTTTCCATTTCTACTTATTGTTTAATTTCGTTTAGAAAATGCAAGCTAGTTTAATTTCTGTCCGTTGTTATCATTTTCCATTACTCTTCTCTGAGTTGAATTGACATTTTGCACTGTTATTTTGTTCTTGTTGTAGTTCAATTGCCATTTTCTCTTTTGTTCGTCTGGCAGTTAAATTGGTACTTTATTATCATCCCACTTAAATCGCCATTTTTCAATTGCTATTGTTTAAAAGGTAGTTAAGTTAGCCATTTTTCTTTTTCTTATTTTTATCAATGTGCTAGTTTAATCTCAGTTTTTCCATTAAGTATCTTATCCGAGGATGATTTTTAATAATTAAAATATATATTTATACATATATACAATAAATAAATTCATTTATTTTCAGATTATGCTTCGTTTATTCGTCATTAAGTGTGTGTTTGTTTTGATCGAGTCGTAAAATAAGTTTAAAATTTGCATAAATTTTTGCTGGCAAATATTTATGTCAGATTTCGAGAAAGTACTTTAAGAGTTGAATATTTACAGTGAGAGAAGTTTTTTTTATTTTTATTTTTTTATATATCGACTTTAGCAGTGGCCAAACAAAGATTCGTTAGAAGCTACCACATCCAATTACCATCAACGTTGTCAACATTTGTCTAAGCCAAATTGTGGTTTTAACGGCAAACAAAACAAAACTTTACTCAGTTACATCTCAAGAAAACTTCATTTTAAAATTCATTTTTGTTCCTTTAAGTTAAAAAATAAAATAATTAAACTTAACTGGGTAAGAATAGGACGCGACGGCGATAATCGCGTCGCGCATCACGACGCCAGCTGTGTTTAGAGTTTAACATTCCAACAACGATAACTTAATCTTCAATGCTCTTAATTTAGAGTTATTTTTCTAGAACTTTACTTAAGTCGAACAAAATTTCGGTACGCAGATGAAAATAAACAAATGAAATAGTAGAAAGCGAGTGAGCGAATCGCGCGGTTTACGCCGCAAAATCGGCATTTCTCCTTATTACAAACAGATTAAATTTACTGCCTTCTAATGTAACGTTTTAACTTATCTTGGAACAGTCATTAGAATTTTAACCCTTAATTAAACTCGAAAGTGACGCGTAAAGACGCGCGAAGCGATTGCCGCAACGCGACGCGCGACGAATTGATAATTAGCGAGTGCTTAACCAGAAACAATTGCCTAGACGTAGTCTATGATTTGAGTATTTATGTTGAAAAATGATACGACTAGTCATTTTTCAACCAAGTAGAAAATGAAAAAAGATTACTCCAATTACAAGTTAATTGGTAATCTGTGTCATTTTTTCTTCACCCGCTAGTTCAATTACCATTTTTCTATCTTTTTGCTCGGTTCACCCCAAGTTCACTTGCCAATTTATATCTGATACTCCATTTATTTATTTTTACTTTCCCCCTTTCGTCATTTTTATTATTTATTCAATGAAAGTTTTCTTCTCTTTTAAATATTTATTCACACTCCAAGTAAACGCTTAACGTTTCCAAAACTTACACTGTTTACATGAAAATATATACTGTTAGTTTGCCAATTTTTCAACACCAATTGCCAACTTTCCATTTTCACTATATTCATTACACGAAAAATTTATTAACTAACTTTTAGCTCTTTACTCTCTTTCATCTTCTAGAATTCAGTCGGCAATTTTTAAAATTTTTGTTTCTAAGTTTCCGCTAATTACCATTTTTCTCTTTCTCCTTGTTTTACTTTTACTTCGGGTAAATAATTCAATGCTTTACTGATTTCTCTTTCTTTCCCCCTCTTCTTAATATATTCGTCTAGATTACTAATAGCCAATTTAATATTTTTTATTTTTACCCCCTTTAATTTTTCAAGATCTTTTTTACGCCAAGTCTGTCCTTTAGCTTATTAGTTCAATTACAAATTTTCATTTTCCTTTACTGTATATTCTTTGATCGATATTCTATTTTACTAATTTCATTTCATTCTTGTTCATCTTCTAGTTTAGTCACAATTTCCATTTCCTTTTCATTTTGTCACATTTTACTCGATTCCTTTCACCTCACATCTATCGACATTCTCTTTGTTTCATTTCACTTTACCACTTTTCCCATTTTTACTTGTTCATATTATTACTTTTATATCCATTCCCTTCCAAATGTTTTTTATTTTTATTTCTTTATCTTGTTTACTTAGTTTTATCCCATATTTTATTTCATATATAAATATATATTTTATAGTACCAAATATTTTACTAGACCTTCTACGCCACGACTCATTTATGCAAGATCGCCAAGAATCTCTTCTTCAAATAAATTCTTCCGAAAAATAAATTCTACATCTCATTCGGAATTTAGATATTTACTTAATTTAAATATTCCTTTTAAACGTGTTAAAATGTATATACTTAAAACTATGTAAATTCAGCTTTAAATATGTTACGAGATAATTAAAAGGCGCGGCTTGACTCTTTTATTATGTCTTAGAATAAATTTTAGTTAAAATTATTTAATTTCGATTAAAAATAGATAAATTCCCGTTTTAATTATATATAGAACTTGTTTAAAATATATATATATATATTTTCATTTAATTTTATTAAAATAACGAATTAAATGATGATAAAGACGATAATTGAATTAACGAAAATCAGATATAATGTAAGACTTTATAAATATTTTCTTGATTAAAATATATTAAAAGTTATATATAAATTTTATTTAAATCATTTTTTTAGTCTTTTAATACACGAATTATATATATAAATATATTAATTTTATAAGTAATAAAGCTTAGCAATTTTATATTATAACTTATATGAGCAAAATTTATTATTTACTTCAGACTTTAATTCGAGATTTTATTACAGTAGTTTTAATTATATTAAATCGAATTACTTTAAAATTATATTAAATATATACTGCATATTTCTTTTTAATTTGTTAAAACTAATTAATTAAAAATATGAACTTTCGATAAGTTGTAGTTGTTAAAGCGTAAAAACTAAGAAAAATATAAAAAAGGAATTGGACTAATCCGAAAGTTAACTTCCTAAACTATCTTTAAGCCTATATTTTTTAATCCTACATAATCCATTTTTCATTCCTAACTTTATTCACTTCAACCAGTTGCCAATTTTTCATCTGCAGACATTGTTCACCTGCTAACGACAGTTTCCAATTTTAGTCGCAATAGCAATTCGAAGAAACTTTCGACAAGAACAGACAAACATTAAACCATGGAACGAGACCAAAAAATTCTCATCTAATATAACAATTCGGATCGGACGTGGCAGAGAATTACTAATAAAAAGGAAAAAAATTACGATCGCTTTTCATACATATGAAAATCTTAAAACTCCCCGGGCTGGAAGGAAAAGTGATATACGAAAATTACCTCGGCGGTGACACATTATAATCACGATGGAAATAATTGCTGTCGACATAGAACTGTGACACCTGACAATATCCAGACCACACATGGCTTATAAATTTCTCATCAAGATATACGAATACGCCCTACGAATGATAGTTAGATAATTACGTCATGATATCATTAATCTTAAGACAGCTGATTCGTTCTCCAGTAATTATAGCCTTATTAAACCACAAATGGACATATATATACATACACATACTATCAGGGATCCAGCATCCAACCCCCACTCGGAATGAAAGACAAACCAATATGTCGACAGGTGTCGAATTATATAAATCCTGCGAGACCAACCGAAAGCATTAGGATACAATATTTCTATTTTAGTAGCGATCCTTAAGTCGCAAAAGTAATCATTTCTTGGTCGACTCTTCTCTCCCATTCCGTGCTTTTATTATCTGTGCTATCTGCTTAATTGAGTATCTCATTCACAAAGTCTGACTGACTCACTTTTGCCTGGTATTGTGCCAGCGCAGTGGGACTTCTAATATTGTCCTATCTCTCTCTCCCAGTTACGTCATGGGACTTATGTATGATGATTGTGCATCCCTTCTTTAAATAGATTCGCATGCATACCGTTCAGAAACGAAAATTTACATATTTTAACTATGTTGGTTGAGTTTGCAAGCCGAGTGGTTACCAAACAGTGAGGAGCGAGAAGGGGGTAGAAACGGATTCTTTATATCGCTCGAACTAAGATAAACTTCGAAACTATTTTGGAAGGTGGCAAGATAATTATCCAATTCTAAACAACCTCGTCGTTGGCATAGTATACATACTAAACACAGAAAAAAAAACGATCAAAGATAATTAACTCGATGCTTATTTCCTGTTAATTTTCTTAATTGTTGGTTATCGCCAGTTTGTATCAATTTAAATAGAAGAATATAAATTTAATTTAAAGAGAATTATAATGTAGTAAATAGTTATTACAAGACTTAACGGTTCATTAATCAGAAATATAAGAACAGAATATATTAATTTTTGAAAATATTGATTTATTTTATATTCTGTCTATAGTATTTATTAATTACAAATAAAGTGGAATTTAAGAAGCAATTTTATTTTAAATTAATTCAATTACTAAATTTAACTTTCTCACTTTTGTTTCTTACAACTGCTTCTTGGAGTTAATAAATTTCCCATTTACTAAACTTAGTTTTTTTACCCACCTGCTTCTCTATCCATTTTTACCACGTTTTCATTTTGTTTAACTCACTTTCTAAACCCATTTTCGTCCATAATTGACTCTGTGAACTTGTTCGATATATACCAGACTTTATATATATGTATATATCTTATATATATGCGAAGTCAATTACAAGACATTAGTTTTCCCTTTCAACTTTATAACATTATTTTTTGGTACAAAACTATTTATTTATGTATTTTCGAGACTTTTTTCGTCCCTCTACCCTCAGCTATTGTTATTAAGTTAAATATATAATTTTTTTTAAAGTTCAATCTTCTAACTCGCCATTTTTTTTCCGCATTTACAAATACCATAAACCATTTTTAATGTGAGAAAAAACTTTGTTATTTCTGTAAAATGAAAGTGAAAGATAAATATTTTTTTACTGATTAAAAAATAAAGTTAATTAAATTTTTTTCTTACCAGAAATTTTTAAACAATTACCTTTTTCTTTTAAAAAAATAAAAGATAATTATCTGACTTTATTTTGACAAGAATATGATTATAATCACCGAAGACTTTTTCTTAAAAAGTAATTTAATTAATTCAAACTCCATAGATTGAAAAATAAAGATTAAATTTGTTATATATATATTTTTTCATTACAATTAAGTATTTAAATAAACCTAAAGTGAAAAAGTCAATTAAAACAAAAGAGAGGAAGAGAAAGAGGAGGAAGAAGAAGAGAAGATGCGAAAATAATGTAATGTCTCATAACTGTGGAACTAGACGAGCAATTTTCATAAAAATTAATGTAAAAAGATGTTTGTTTAAGTAATTAATTTGGATTTTAATTTTTGATCAGTCTCAAGTTTCTTCGTTTAATTTAATTTGTTAAGAAAAACAGGTATAATGTTTAGGGAAATATTTACTGTTTAAAAAAATCATAATAAAAAAATGGCGGGTGCAATTCTTTTATATATTTATAGCTGTTTTGTTATTTAATTGTTTATTTACAGTTTAATTGTTTATTTTTTGTTATTTAATTGTTTATAATTTATAGAAAAAATATTTATTTTTAACCTTTCAGTAATTAAATATAGGAAACTTATAGAGCATCATTTAAAATTTTTATATTTACGTCTTTACTTTGCATTTTATTCTTTAAAATAATCGATTTTCAATTTCGTATAAAGGCAAAAAAGCCTAGAAAACTATGAATACTCAATATATGTTTAATGTAAACAGTTTTATTTTTATTTCACATTTTACAGAAAAATTAAAGTGAAAAATCGAAGTTGTAAAACGAACAAAATGCAGATTAGTACGACAAACCCCGGTTTTATATTTATATTTGTTAATTTTTATCCATATAATTCTGTAAATTAAGTATTGCGGACTTATATTCTGCTCATAGATAATTAAGATTAAAAAAGAAAAAAAAATTAGTTTAGTTTTATTCAAAGAGCAGATAAATAACATTAAAAGTATTGTTTAAAAATTCATTTAAAAAGTTAACGGGGCAATAGTACACTAAACACAAACTACCGGAAATTAGTATAAATGAAGATTTAACAACCGATAATTTATAACGTTAGTTTAGAGAAATTGAGTTAAAACGTTTTTGAGATATAATACATTACTGCTTCGAGCACGGGTCAAGACAGACAGGAAGTGCATTTAAAAGCGGATATAGAGGGAAAAGAGCTCGTTCAAACAATTAATTTTTCATTCACTTGGACTTTGTATAGGTGAACGAAACACGGTTATGTATGTGTGTGTGTGTGTTTATACATGTGTAAATTTTAACAACGCGACTGGCAGAATAAAGTGATGGGTAGCAATTACACATTCGCGACTTAGCTTCTCACAATGGAAGATAGCGTGTATTCTTGATGACAAGTAGAAATTCCCTAACGACATAATGCACGGAGCTAGTAAGAATGATAAAGGACTTGAAAAGAGGAGGCATTATTGATTTGGCCAAGTGAAAAAACTGAATTTTACATCCTCCTGCGCTACCACCGATAGATCTTCACCTTGTATTATGTGTTAATAGATAAAGCTAGCTTATCTTTCCTTTGACTCATTTATTGATAGGCAACATGTACATAATGAAATTTCCGATGCCGTTCTTGTTTTTGATGGTGATTCTTGCTTTATTACGTATTCGTAGCAATAACGCTTATATTAATTCGTTTTTTTTTTCTCTCTGTTTTCGCTAAGGACAAATAAATAATTTTCTTGTTTAAAATTGAATAAATCGATAAAAATCGATACAAATGAGGAAAATTTGAAAAATATCTGAATACATTTTTTTTCCTATTATTGAAGAATTCGATATTTTTGACATTTTTATACAGTTTTGCAGGAAGTTGTGCAGTAGACAGAATTTATATATATGAGTACAAATCTGGATCGTATGCTGAATAGGCTCTATGGGGAACTGTGACTGCTGGCATTGAGCTTGAAATTTACTGTAAACGGTCAAACTATTCAATTCTGGTTGGAATATGTAAGTTGCAGTAACCTAAACTAAACATAAATAATATTCACTACCCGACGTTAACTTTGAACGGAACTTTGAACAAAGTATCGTGTGACAGATAGTTTAAAAAATTTATTATGTAGCTGCCTGTATTGATTATGATACATAGAAGTTAAAGCAGAAATTTAAATTATTAATTTATTTGAAAATATATCCTAAAATAACCATAAAAAGTAAGCTGAAATTTTTCTGGTTATAGACTATTCGGCACTCTCTTACATCATTCTGTATTGAACATGAATTGGTAAGCCATCTATGCAAGATTCAGTTTCGGCTCTATGTATGAAATATTGGGCTACCGTGGGAGGTTTGTCAGATAGAATATGACAGATATCCACCATAAGAAAACACATTATTGAAGATAAAGATTCAGAAATACGGAATGGCTTCATCAAAAACACATTCGATACTGTTGTCGAGGTAAAATGCATTATTTTGAAGCCGGATAAAGGTGAATAAAGATTACAGAAATGTATAATATATGGAAAAAAAAAGAATATAGAAGCCTTTTGGAAATGGTTCCATTATCTTATGGCCTATGACGAATACTTTAAGATTCAACTTAGTGCAGATAAATCTCTCAGAAGACCCCTTCAGCAGGATTAGGTTTCTCTTTTCGTGTCTTCTTCAATTAGACACTGTGTCTTCTGTCTTCCTGCTACAAAACTAAAGGATCCGTTGAACTTTCGCGATGTCTATCACTTTCTATTTTAATCTTTGTTTCTATTCTATTGAGACCGATAAAAATAGTTTGGCTTCTATTCGAAAAAAGAAAAAAAAAAATCTATAAAATTTAGCTTTTGGGAATTGTAAATTTTTTTTCTTTTAGAAAATATTTGTTAATCTCTTAAATATATTTTTTCTATTAGATATAATATTAAAATTCTTCATTTTAATATTATATCGCTGTGTTAGGTAAACGAAAATAAATTAATAAAGCTGAAATATTTTTAAAAAATTAAGAAAAATTATGTCTGAAAATCACAAAAATTATACGAATTTTTATATTTTTCAAGTAAATTAACCTTGAGATTTTACAAATTATAGGTTAAGAAATTCGTGTCTTGAAAATGAATGGAAACAATAACATTTATAAGCTATAAAAAAATAAAAAATTTAAATTAATTCACTTCAATTGAATGAGCTGAGCCGAATAAAAACGTTCAGAATGTGATTAGTATCTGTATAAAAGAAAGCTTAGATATTAATTTTTAATAATTTAAGTTCAAGTGCTCTTGTACTAAGGATTCTAAGTATCAATAGAATTTCATAAAGTAGGCTCTCTTAAGAGATCAAAATCTATATAAAGAGAGGCCTTCATCAGTATTGAGGACTTATCAGTTGAAATAGATAAGTAAAAAAATCAGAACTAGTTGATTAAAATGGAAATGAATTTAAAAATACTGTCTATGGTGAAAGATATATAATTATGAAAATTAGAAATGATAATTAAATGTAATCTAGTTTTGATATCATCATTAAACATGAATAGTCACTGAATGATCAACATTAGGATATAAAAGATCAAGTACAGCAGTTTCTGCTTTAACCTGTTGAACAAAAATCATCCAATGGATATAATTGGCCACATCCTGTGGCTTGTCTTCTTGCCTTTATGGATATAAGTCTAGCAATTACTAGGCCCTATATCTCTTTAGATCAGTTACGCCTCACAATATTGATTGATAGTTCTGTCCCTGTTTTGTTCTAGATTTTTTTCTAACGTTCGAAAAGTGGTAATTATTGTTTCTTTTAGGTAGAATACATTAAGCAGGAAATTCTTTCATTAGAATAATAATTTTTTTTCCTTCTTTACATCCTTGCTTAAGATTATTCTTTAGTACATTAGCGCTTTTTAAATTCTCTAAGAATATTTATGGATTTAAATTAGTTTTCTTTATATTAATATGAAGTAGTAAATCAGTCAACTCATAGATAATTCATAGCAATATATATTGTTTGTTATGAAATTTTAATTATATAAGCATATTTTATTGTAATTAATTCGAGCACGGGTCAAGACAGACAGGAAGTGCATTTAAAAGCGGATATAGAGGGAAAAGAGCTCGTTCAAACAATTAATTTTTCATTCACTTGGACTTTGTATAGGTGAACGAAACACGGTTATGTATGTATGTGTGTGTGTTTATACATGTGTAAATTTTAACAACGCGACTGGCAGAATAAAGTGATGGGTAGCAATTACACATTCGCGACTTAGCTTCTCACAATGGAAGATAGCGTGTATTCTTGATGACAAGTAGAAATTCCCTAACGACATAATGCACGGAGCTAGTAAGAATGATAAAGGACTTGAAAAGAGGAGGCATTATTGATTTGGCCAAGTGAAAAAACTGAATTTTACATCCTCCTGCGCTACCACCGATAGATCTTCACCTTGTATTATGTGTTAATAGATAAAGCTAGCTTATCTTTCCTTTGACTCATTTATTGATAGGCAACATGTACATAATGAAATTTCCGATGCCGTTCTTGTTTTTGATGGTGATTCTTGCTTTATTACGTATTCGTAGCAATAACGCTTATATTAATTCGTTTTTTTTTTCTCTCTGTTTTCGCTAAGGACAAATAAATAATTTTCTTGTTTAAAATTGAATAAATCGATAAAAATCGATACAAATGAGGAAAATTTGAAAAATATCTGAATACATTTTTTTTCCTATTATTGAAGAATTCGATATTTTTGACATTTTTATACAGTTTTGCAGGAAGTTGTGCAGTAGACAGAATTTATATATATGAGTACAAATCTGGATCGTATGCTGAATAGGCTCTATGGGGAACTGTGACTGCTGGCATTGAGCTTGAAATTTACTGTAAACGGTCAAACTATTCAATTCTGGTTGGAATATGTAAGTTGCAGTAACCTAAACTAAACATAAATAATATTCACTACCCGACGTTAACTTTGAACGGAACTTTGAACAAAGTATCGTGTGACAGATAGTTTAAAAAATTTATTATGTAGCTGCCTGTATTGATTATGATACATAGAAGTTAAAGCAGAAATTTAAATTATTAATTTATTTGAAAATATATCCTAAAATAACCATAAAAAGTAAGCTGAAATTTTTCTGGTTATAGACTATTCGGCACTCTCTTACATCATTCTGTATTGAACATGAATTGGTAAGCCATCTATGCAAGATTCAGTTTCGGCTCTATGTATGAAATATTGGGCTACCGTGGGAGGTTTGTCAGATAGAATATGACAGATATCCACCATAAGAAAACACATTATTGAAGATAAAGATTCAGAAATACGGAATGGCTTCATCAAAAACACATTCGATACTGTTGTCGAGGTAAAATGCATTATTTTGAAGCCGGATAAAGGTGAATAAAGATTACAGAAATGTATAATATATGGAAAAAAAAAGAATATAGAAGCCTTTTGGAAATGGTTCCATTATCTTATGGCCTATGACGAATACTTTAAGATTCAACTTAGTGCAGATAAATCTCTCAGAAGACCCCTTCAGCAGGATTAGGTTTCTCTTTTCGTGTCTTCTTCAATTAGACACTGTGTCTTCTGTCTTCCTGCTACAAAACTAAAGGATCCGTTGAACTTTCGCGATGTCTATCACTTTCTATTTTAATCTTTGTTTCTATTCTATTGAGACCGATAAAAATAGTTTGGCTTCTATTCGAAAAAAGAAAAAAAAAAATCTATAAAATTTAGCTTTTGGGAATTGTAAATTTTTTTTCTTTTAGAAAATATTTGTTAATCTCTTAAATATATTTTTTCTATTAGATATAATATTAAAATTCTTCATTTTAATATTATATCGCTGTGTTAGGTAAACGAAAATAAATTAATAAAGCTGAAATATTTTTAAAAAATTAAGAAAAATTATGTCTGAAAATCACAAAAATTATACGAATTTTTATATTTTTCAAGTAAATTAACCTTGAGATTTTACAAATTATAGGTTAAGAAATTCGTGTCTTGAAAATGAATGGAAACAATAACATTTATAAGCTATAAAAAAATAAAAAATTTAAATTAATTCACTTCAATTGAATGAGCTGAGCCGAATAAAAACGTTCAGAATGTGATTAGTATCTGTATAAAAGAAAGCTTAGATATTAATTTTTAATAATTTAAGTTCAAGTGCTCTTGTACTAAGGATTCTAAGTATCAATAGAATTTCATAAAGTAGGCTCTCTTAAGAGATCAAAATCTATATAAAGAGAGGCCTTCATCAGTATTGAGGACTTATCAGTTGAAATAGATAAGTAAAAAAATCAGAACTAGTTGATTAAAATGGAAATGAATTTAAAAATACTGTCTATGGTGAAAGATATATAATTATGAAAATTAGAAATGATAATTAAATGTAATCTAGTTTTGATATCATCATTAAACATGAATAGTCACTGAATGATCAACATTAGGATATAAAAGATCAAGTACAGCAGTTTCTGCTTTAACCTGTTGAACAAAAATCATCCAATGGATATAATTGGCCACATCCTGTGGCTTGTCTTCTTGCCTTTATGGATATAAGTCTAGCAATTACTAGGCCCTATATCTCTTTAGATCAGTTACGCCTCACAATATTGATTGATAGTTCTGTCCCTGTTTTGTTCTAGATTTTTTTCTAACGTTCGAAAAGTGGTAATTATTGTTTCTTTTAGGTAGAATACATTAAGCAGGAAATTCTTTCATTAGAATAATAATTTTTTTTCCTTCTTTACATCCTTGCTTAAGATTATTCTTTAGTACATTAGCGCTTTTTAAATTCTCTAAGAATATTTATGGATTTAAATTAGTTTTCTTTATATTAATATGAAGTAGTAAATCAGTCAACTCATAGATAATTCATAGCAATATATATTGTTTGTTATGAAATTTTAATTATATAAGCATATTTTATTGTAATGACCTAAATATAGGCCTATTTATTTAAAAATAAAATATAATATATAAAACATGTAATTTTAGATCAATCGCTGTTAAAAATAGTAATTGTCAATCAATATTACATAAAATTAATTATTTGAATAGAAATTTTAGAAAAGTTTTTAATCTATTTTTAGTTATAATAACATTTTCAAAACATTTTCAAATAGATCTTGATTAACTTCTTATTTTTATTTAAATTCTCTAATTGACCTTTAAGGAATTATAAACATATCTTAAATAGCTTTTTGAATTGCTTATAAATAAATATTTTAATGATAATAAACCTTTTCTCATGTTTCATATTTACAGAGATGCAATTTTCATTTTAACTTAATCATATTTAAGGATCTATTAAGCTTAAACCCAAATTTTCGCTTCAATCTACAAGGTACTTACGGACCAAACTCGTTACCAAAATTAATGAATAATCTGACATTAAAGCAATTTAAGGTCAAAATTCAATTTTAAACTGCGATAAGCTTTAACTTTAGACATCATAATTTACAGCATTCAATTTCTGCCATAATCACCTGACCCAACAGATCACCCGCTCAAAATTAATTTCTATAGATCAATTACATTTATACTAACTATAATTATATTACTAATTTAGTTAAATATAATATTACATATATAGGTATAGGTTAAAATTATTGTATAGAGGAGACAATCAATTTTTTAACTATTTAATTAAATTTTTTTTAATTAAATAAACACATTTGTTCTCTAACAAAAAAAAGGGGGGAAAGAAATTGCATTTCTATAATGAGATAATTAAATTTCTCTTCCTTTTAAGTGCTTTTATAAGTGGATAGAATTTGTAAGCTCTTTCACAAAGGCCTTTTTTCTAGAAAAAAAAACTTTTAAAAATTAATATACAGGCCTTCTGCAACTGCTCATTGTTAACAGAAAGCATTGGGTTTGCAAGGGGCAGGTGTTACCGAAAGCTTCCTAACTTGTAATTTTGGTCTAGTACCTAATCTGACAAAGAGAAAGGAATTGAGTTACAGGAAATTTTTCACAGAATAAGAGCTCTAGAGTTGAATGTTATATTAGAAGAATTACTTGTGGATAGTGTCTCGACTGTTTCATTCATGAATGGAGAATGTGTAAAAAATTGCGACCATGTTAAATTTTTTATCACTTCACACTTAGTGATTCAGACGTTCTGTGAAGCGAGAGATTTTCTAGCTTCAAAAGCATTTATATTCATTTAAAAAAAGTTTTTAAATACAATTCATAATATGTAGATTCAATTAAAGAACTTTCTGAATATTNCGCCATATTTAGCACCACACACGTTTTCCCCTATCGTATAATTTATCAGAATATATTTAAATAAGAAGAGTTTTTAGGAATTTTCCCTCAAGAAATTCTAATCCACGACTACCAGTTTAGAAAAAATTGATTTAAAATACTTTTATATATTTAATTTATTAACTACATCAGAGACGGTTGGGATGAAAAGAATTTTTTGTTAATAGAAAACTTTCAAATATTTTAAATATTTTTTAAATTTTAATTTAAGCTACAAACAATTTGTTTCGATTACGCAAAAGAAAAAGTATTTAATTTATGTTTTTTAAAAAAAAATTATAAAAAAAAATTTAACTGCTTTTCCAACATTAAAAATTTAGTGATTATTTCAAGAGTTGATTTAAAATTACTAATAAAGTTAATTTACTTCAATAAGAATTGATTATGTGAAATTTTTTAAAGCAGTAATTTATAAGTCATTTAGTTTACTGAAAATTTTCTGTAAAGATGTTCTTTTTTTTCCTTAAATGGGATTTTTTTATGATTTTTTACAGGAATCGATTTAACACAAGAATAATTTGTTTCGATAAGAAACGATTGTAAATATTTTTACTTGTAGGTAATTTAATAGCAGTATTGGGAATTATTTATAAAGATGTGGGGATTTTTTAAAAAATAAAAGGTCTGATTGACTTCAAATATAATTTATTCCAATAAGAAATGATTAGAAAATAATTTCCGAAGTAGCAATTAATGCTTATGAACCTTTAGGGATTTCGAAGGGAAAAAGTAGACGAAGTTTTCTCTCTTGACTACGAAATTGATTAATAAATTTAAAGACATTTAGAAATTTTCCTTTATTGGCTGCTAAAATGACTGATAAATTTAAGGAAATTTCAAAGACATTTAGGGAGTTTATTTGCTATGAANAATTATAAACATATCTTAAATAGCTTTTTGAATTGCTTATAAATAAATATTTTAATGATAATAAACCTTTTCTCATGTTTCATATTTACAGAGATGCAATTTTCATTTTAACTTAATCATATTTAAGGATCTATTAAGCTTAAACCCAAATTTTCGCTTCAATCTACAAGGTACTTACGGACCAAACTCGTTACCAAAATTAATGAATAATCTGACATTAAAGCAATTTAAGGTCAAAATTCAATTTTAAACTGCGATAAGCTTTAACTTTAGACATCATAATTTACAGCATTCAATTTCTGCCATAATCACCTGACCCAACAGATCACCCGCTCAAAATTAATTTCTATAGATCAATTACATTTATACTAACTATAATTATATTACTAATTTAGTTAAATATAATATTACATATATAGGTATAGGTTAAAATTATTGTATAGAGGAGACAATCAATTTTTTAACTATTTAATTAAATTTTTTTTAATTAAATAAACACATTTGTTCTCTAACAAAAAAAAAGGGGGAAAGAAATTGCATTTCTATAATGAGATAATTAAATTTCTCTTCCTTTTAAGTGCTTTTATAAGTGGATAGAATATGTAAGCTCTTTCACAAAGGCCTTTTTTCTAGAAAAAAAAACTTTTAAAAATTGATATACAGGCCTTCTGCAACTGCTCATTGTTAACAGAAAGCATTGGGTTTGCAAGGGGCAGGTGTTACCGAAAGCTTCCTAACTTGTAATTTTGGTCTAGTACCTAATCTGACAAAGAGAAAGGAATTGAGTTACAGGAAATTTTTCACAGAATAAGAGCTCTAGAGTTGAATGTTATATTAGAAGAATTACTTGTGGATAGTGTCTCGACTGTTTCATTCATGAATGGAGAATGTGTAAAAAATTGCGACCATGTTAAATTTTTTATCACTTCACACTTAGTGATTCAGACGTTCTGTGAAGCGAGAGATTTTCTAGCTTCAAAAGCATTTATATTCATTTAAAAAAAGTTTTTAAATACAATTCATAATATGTAGATTCAATTAAAGAACTTTCTGAATATTTTATGCTTATTAAATATAATCTGTTGTATGCGGATGTAGTCGAGTAATTTAAACCAGTTTAGAACTTAACGTATAAAAAAGATATTATTTTGAAGAATAAAGTTTTACAGTGACTAAATTTATAAAATATATTTTACACGATTCCATTTCCACGCGTTTAGCATCATAAATTGAGAAATATCCGATTTCAAGTTTCTTAAAATCAAATTGAAAGTAGCTGTAAGTGAATCGAGTAGCATATTTTGATGGAGAATCAAGGCCTAAAATTCAAAAAATAAAGCTAAATATTATAAAGATGGCCTAATTTAAGGCATGAGTATCCTGTAAAGTTTCAGCTTGAGAAAAAAGAGATTTGAAAATTTAATTTTCCAAGAAGAAAATACGGTAGTTAAAGCAAGTCTAATTTTATATCTTGCAAGCTATAATTAATTTCCCGAATGAAAGATCGAAAAATTTTCGCAGGACTTTGTGTTGTTTTAACTCATTAGATACCATAGAAGTGAAATTATTCGTGAAGTATATTTAATTTTAGAATGGAAATCTAATGTATATAGACTCGTAGTTTCTTGACAGGAAGTCGTTTTGACTCATAGCAAAATTTAGCGAGTAGTAAATCAACAACTTTTAATAGAAATACATTAAAAAGGGCCAGCGAAGGCGTCCATTCCCAAAACGGCAATATATTCCTTTAGTTAGACTTGACTATCAAAAGGCCGAATGGGAAGACGTCAGCCGTCCTCGAGGGAGAAGCGAGTTCGCTTCAATTGTTTAGACTCAAATCCCTTGGGAGTCCGGAGACAGAAGCACATGCAATTTATGTTCATTAAATGGTGTAAAAGTTAATTACTGACGTGCAACTATCAGAAGGCCTTCTCGGCGCTAATTACTGTGTAGAACAGGTGTTAGGGAATAATAAATCATATCTATTAGATCTGTATAGTTAGAGGAAAATAAAGTTAAATTGCTGATGAAGATGATCTGCTTACTAATTGGTAAAAAGGTAAAGTGCTATCTGCTATGGGATCTACTGAATTTTTATGGTATTCATGCATTATTTACTTAATCTAATTATGGAGATTGTTTTACTTTTTTCAACAGAGGCATACTATTAGGCTGTCACCTTCTTGCATATTTCTACATGATCATTGACAAACAATCACACATCTGTCTTAATTTTTTATTGACTTATTATTAAATATGATAAAGTTCATTAAAGATTAATGAGATCGTTCTCCGTACATTACTTACGTACATTAAAATATTTGGTAAAACCAAATATTTTAACTCAAATTCTAAAAATTTGGCAACGTTAACCCTTTAACAATCTGTTACAGATAACAAATGAGTCAAGTTTAACTTTTTAGCTTATCCGCACAGCTTATATTTACTAGTTTCCTTGGCAGATACTTTATTCTATATTAATCTAAATTTAGTTTTGATCCGTAGGCAAATTTTAATAATATAAACTGACCTAATTCGAATCATGCAATTAATATCTCTGCTAGTTTGATTTCAATTGCATTATCTAATTTTTACTAATTAATGTGATCTCATTTATCACTTTCACATACTTTTACTACTTTAATTAGATCTAAATTAGAGGATATATTGTATTAATTAAGCATAAGAAAATCTGCATTAGTTTAGCTTTTAGCTCGACTATTGGCTTCTTTATTGAATTTGCTTAGTTACAGTTTATTAATTTCACTTAGAACGTGTAGTTTGTCTAAGAAAAATCTATAAATGCCTATAATTAAATTAATAGACTGTATGTTAAAGTCATCGTCTCGTAATTTCGCCAACAATTTAATCCCGATCTAACTCGAGATCATGGTTAGATTTCTCCTAATTTGATAAATTTTATGTTAAAATAACTTAAGAAAATCTGCACTCGAGTTAACTTCTACTGACTTTTCATAGATCTGTCTGGTTGTTGAGGAATTATAAAACAGGCAAAGAGATACGAGTTCTAATTAAAATTAATATTTTGAAATTTAATGTGGAGGAGATTTAGAGAATTAGTAATTCTTGATTCTTGACACTAATAGAGCGACTGCTGTAAAGATAGATTATTATACAGAGATTAAAGGAGCATTGTCAAATTTAAACTTATAAATTCAAATAGGCCGCATATCCTTTTTAAAACTCTCTTTATCCGAATTCAAATTTGTGCTTGGATAAACTAACAAAAACACATTTTTAAAGAGTCGAATAATGGATAGGCCTTTAGAAAATGAATGAATATAAAAGTAAAATAGAAGTCAGGAGTGGGGAGAGTCCATTGTTTCGTCAATAGAAGGTCCTCCCTCGGGCCTTGGAAGGTCCGAGTAAACATTACACAGCACACTTCACTTATTTGTACATCCCTAAGGCCTTGACATCTGCTGCCGAACAATAATATTGAATTGCTATCTAAACACGGGGCCTAAAAAATAGAATTAATATATAAATAACTTTTTTATTATTGTTTTTACAGCTTGCTCCCATCTTTAACTTCTTCTTTTCTTCTTCTTCAGGTGTAGCTTGTATCTTTGTCCTGGTATAATTAACGGCTGAAGTAATTTTGTTACGCTTCTCCTAATTACATTTGTGGGCCACAAAACAATCGGATTGTAGGTTATGTTGTTTTGTGGTAGAGCAATCCTTTTACTTTTATAGCACATTTGAGACGAACGAAAGAGAAATTTTTATCTTTATTAATTTAAAGGCAACTTTTCTTCTTCGGAGACGTGTTATAGTTCCCGAATCTCTAGATTTAATGATATTAAATCTAGATACAAAGCATATAATTTAATATTTCTTCTCTAAATTAAACTTCTAACACAACAGATAATTTAAGAAAAGTATCTGAACGGAAATTTTTTATAAGAAGATAAACACAGTTAAGATATGAAAGCACGTGACAAAGCAGGATCTTTTCGTTTTAAAGTGAATAAATTTCCTTACTTGGACTTAACTTATTTATTTATCTTAACTAGAGCTTTATTTATGACAGTAAGATAACTACAAATTCGTTTCGCTGTTTTAATTTTTAACGGCCCTAAAATGGGTTTATGTAATACCATTTATCTAAATTATTCGAGATATTTTACCAGAAAAGGTGTTTTCAAGGTTAGAGTTTTGCTTGACCTTCCCTGGGGTTGGGAGAAGTGGAGTTGTGACAGTCTATCTTTCCTAGACTAGATCCAATCACGCTTATAAATTACTTCTACTTGTCTCTTTGCAAGCGAGTTGTTGACAAGTTGTTGTTTCACCGTAAGTGGTCTTGTAAGAAAGGAAAAAAGCAGGTAGTGTGGCATATACAGGTGCCCGGAGTGAAGTGACAAAACAATGAAAATGACACGTCTGACAATATCCTGACATGTCAATTCAGCATTTCTTCACATCGACTCCGTAGATTTACCCAGGGAGAGAGAATTTAATACTTAAGTTAACCTTTGGTATGCGTTGGAGGCATCGCCGCTCCTTACAAACTTGTTCATTCTTGCATTAAGAGCCAGACATCTGCTGTAGCGTAAAGTTGATGTAGATGCGTACAAAACTCGATTTCGGTTAAGATAATTTGTAAAGGTTAAGTTCTTTGAGAAGGGCAAACAACTTTACAAAATAACTTCTTTATATGTTCGTAAAGTAGATTCTTCGGGATGTCCCAAAAGAGGAACTTCATCTAATCGTAAAATGTATTCGAGCGTCGCGATTAACAAAAGTCATTTCTATGAGTAAACATTAGTAGCACCCGGATTCGGTGTTAAAAATCACGTAGAAAAGAAGAATAAAAAAAGAAAAGTGACGTTAACAAAATAGAAAAGAAAAATCCGAAAGCAACTGCCAACGACCCGCGACATCCTCTTCGTGTTTTCCTTCCAATTACACCAAAACCAACTCAGTAAAAGTCCATGAATCGAGTAAAGAAGGAAACTTGACACATAGTTGGAAAGATCTTTTGGGAGAAAGGAATCTCCTGAGACCCGAGGGGAAAAGTTCCATCCAACCAACTCTATTGTATTTGCAACATCGCCTCTTTTCCGCATCTCGATCGACCCGAAAGACTTTCTTCTCTAAGGAGTCAATTCGACCACATTGTCAGCCTATCGAATCAATAAACTACATCTAAATTACCTACTCTCGCACTTCTAATCCATTTAAGGCTACCATCTGCCTTCTATCTCGTTAATAATCGGGTGGGGGTGGAAAGAAAAGCCATACGAGTCTCGGCGCGTCCGGAGACTTGGCTCTCTTTTAATACTTCAGCACTCACCTTAGTAGTCCCATGACATGGTATTGTTTCCTCTCATTGTCTGTTATAAGTCCTGTGTACCGTCAGCACCATACTACTACTCCAGCACTTCTAGTCTCCGATAGACGCTCTAGCTGGGAGGTGTATATACAGCGATTGTTGTGCCCTCTGGTGCGCGTTTCCTTAACCATGCGGTGACGGAGAAGAGAAGTGGTCAGGTACAAGTGTTATTCCCACCCCTTACTCGGGTTGGTTGGATGCTTTGCCTCTCCTCTACCAATTGTATCACCTTTTCAGACTCGCTGCACGTGTATTTCTCTCTAGGAGTTTTCTGCAAAAAAAAAGTTTGAAAAAATTTAGAAAGACGTCATTCCTCTGTTTGAAAAGTGAAGTATTCTTAAATTAAATTATTTAAAAATTTATTTAGAGTACGAAATTTTATTTTTTAACACGTAAATATATATATTCTGTTTAAATTAATATTAATGTTTGTGTTGAGCGATAAATTTTTTATACAGGTAATTTGGAGGTCTTTTTTTGGATACTTTTGTCTTGAACTACAATGAACTTGTTTTATTCTTTTATATATGTANCTTTCTTATATATTTATTTATAATTTTCGATAAGTTTAAAATTTTTTTATATAAAAATATTTTCAAATTTTTATAGGTGTTAATTAATTAATTTGTGAAAAAATCTCTACGAGTTAGTGCATCTTTACAGGTATGGTATATAAAATGTCTACTTATAAAAAATTTCAGGGATAAATTGGGATTTTTGGCTCTAAAATAATAAACTTAAATTAATTAAAATTATTTTTCCTTGAGCAATCTCAAATCATTTTAAAATCTAATTTGGTTACAAGCCAAGATTTTAAGAAAAAAACAACAAAAAAATTCTGTATCCAGCTACGTTCCCAGGTATAAAGTAGCTTTTCCAGAGCGTGAAAGATCAGTTTAATAATAATGTACTGTACAGCTTTAATACTTCGTTAGGCCATCTTGAGCATTCTGATAACTTTAGATCGTTAAGTAAAAACTTTTATACTATAAGCTTTTTCGTATTTTCATCACAGCATCCATCTACATCATTTAACACTCATCTTCAGCATCACTTTCCGATCTAGTATTTTCGTTCTACGCGGTATCTGTAGTTACTTCACCCCCTCAACTTCATCACCTCAGATGAATATTGGCACATCACAAATCAATGTTTTATCGCAGCAACATTGAAAACGTCGTCCAGATCTCATAAATAAGCCAGCATGTTGAACACGTCAATCAATTAAGCTGTTATATGGTTGAAGTATAGTTATTCAATAAGTTAACGGTGTGTTGAATAAATTTAATGGAAATGACAATTTATTGTATTTCCCTGACAAGTCTTTATCGGGTGTGAGTTAGTGGGCTACTTTCCAAAATATCTGTAGAAATCTTTTTTTTCCTTCCCCCTTCTCCCTCCTGCTCCTCCTTTTCCTCCTGCATCAAGACGAACAATGATAATGGTTAATAATGAAGTAGTACATTCGGCTCTTTATAGGTCGTAAATAGAAAATAGTTTAGGCTGATTTGTGGCCATAAAGTTTAGGATGATAATGAATTTAATGTTTACTTTTCTTATTTTTCATATTTAAAAACATCCGATGGATATTTTCGCTAGTTTTATCATTCCTGAGTTAAATTATAATATTTTCGTTTAATTACAAAACTTTTTCTCGCTTGTTATTATTATTAAAGACTAGCAACCAACGATAATTTCCCTTTTTCCTGCAATTTTTCTTCGCTGTTTATTCAAATTTAATCAAATTCCGCCAGCTTAGATAACATTATAGTAATTTATCGGCCGTATTGGGAATTGTTGGTCGTGATGCAAGAATTATTCCTGTTTCGTAGGGATTTTTCCCGTATTTGACGAAATTATTCCAATGTTTATCGAATAAGAATATATGACCATCGATATGATATCGATGATTGAAAGTAGAAAAAAAACTTCAGGGATATTTCGGAGACTTTAGGGATATTTTTAAAGATATTTCGTGGATATTAGGGATTTTAACTTCATCCAAACACGCTTCGATAACACACACGTTTTCCCCCTATCGTAACATCCCTAAGGCCTTGACATCTGCTGCCGAACAATAATATTGAATTGCTATCTAAACACGGGGCCTAAAAAATAGAATTAATATATAAATAACTTTTTTATTATTGTTTTTACAGCTTGCTCCCATCTTTAACTTCTTCTTTTCTTCTTCTTCAGGTGTAGCTTGTATCTTTGTCCTGGTATAATTAACGGCTGAAGTAATTTTGTTACGCTTCTCCTAATTACATTTGTGGGCCACAAAACAATCGGATTGTAGGTTATGTTGTTTTGTGGTAGAGCAATCCTTTTACTTTTATAGCACATTTGAGACGAACGAAAGAGAAATTTTTATCTTTATTAATTTAAAGGCAACTTTTCTTCTTCGGAGACGTGTTATAGTTCCCGAATCTCTAGATTTAATGATATTAAATCTAGATACAAAGCATATAATTTAATATTTCTTCTCTAAATTAAACTTCTAACACAACAGATAATTTAAGAAAAGTATCTGAACGGAAATTTTTTATAAGAAGATAAACACAGTTAAGATATGAAAGCACGTGACAAAGCAGGATCTTTTCGTTTTAAAGTGAATAAATTTCCTTACTTGGACTTAACTTATTTATTTATCTTAACTAGAGCTTTATTTATGACAGTAAGATAACTACAAATTCGTTTCGCTGTTTTAATTTTTAACGGCCCTAAAATGGGTTTATGTAATACCATTTATCTAAATTATTCGAGATATTTTACCAGAAAAGGTGTTTTCAAGGTTAGAGTTTTGCTTGACCTTCCCTGGGGTTGGGAGAAGTGGAGTTGTGACAGTCTATCTTTCCTAGACTAGATCCAATCACGCTTATAAATTACTTCTACTTGTCTCTTTGCAAGCGAGTTGTTGACAAGTTGTTGTTTCACCGTAAGTGGTCTTGTAAGAAAGGAAAAAAGCAGGTAGTGTGGCATATACAGGTGCCCGGAGTGAAGTGACAAAACAATGAAAATGACACGTCTGACAATATCCTGACATGTCAATTCAGCATTTCTTCACATCGACTCCGTAGATTTACCCAGGGAGAGAGAATTTAATACTTAAGTTAACCTTTGGTATGCGTTGGAGGCATCGCCGCTCCTTACAAACTTGTTCATTCTTGCATTAAGAGCCAGACATCTGCTGTAGCGTAAAGTTGATGTAGATGCGTACAAAACTCGATTTCGGTTAAGATAATTTGTAAAGGTTAAGTTCTTTGAGAAGGGCAAACAACTTTACAAAATAACTTCTTTATATGTTCGTAAAGTAGATTCTTCGGGATGTCCCAAAAGAGGAACTTCATCTAATCGTAAAATGTATTCGAGCGTCGCGATTAACAAAAGTCATTTCTATGAGTAAACATTAGTAGCACCCGGATTCGGTGTTAAAAATCACGTAGAAAAGAAGAATAAAAAAAGAAAAGTGACGTTAACAAAATAGAAAAGAAAAATCCGAAAGCAACTGCCAACGACCCGCGACATCCTCTTCGTGTTTTCCTTCCAATTACACCAAAACCAACTCAGTAAAAGTCCATGAATCGAGTAAAGAAGGAAACTTGACACATAGTTGGAAAGATCTTTTGGGAGAAAGGAATCTCCTGAGACCCGAGGGGAAAAGTTCCATCCAACCAACTCTATTGTATTTGCAACATCGCCTCTTTTCCGCATCTCGATCGACCCGAAAGACTTTCTTCTCTAAGGAGTCAATTCGACCACATTGTCAGCCTATCGAATCAATAAACTACATCTAAATTACCTACTCTCGCACTTCTAATCCATTTAAGGCTACCATCTGCCTTCTATCTCGTTAATAATCGGGTGGGGGTGGAAAGAAAAGCCATACGAGTCTCGGCGCGTCCGGAGACTTGGCTCTCTTTTAATACTTCAGCACTCACCTTAGTAGTCCCATGACATGGTATTGTTTCCTCTCATTGTCTGTTATAAGTCCTGTGTACCGTCAGCACCATACTACTACTCCAGCACTTCTAGTCTCCGATAGACGCTCTAGCTGGGAGGTGTATATACAGCGATTGTTGTGCCCTCTGGTGCGCGTTTCCTTAACCATGCGGTGACGGAGAAGAGAAGTGGTCAGGTACAAGTGTTATTCCCACCCCTTACTCGGGTTGGTTGGATGCTTTGCCTCTCCTCTACCAATTGTATCACCTTTTCAGACTCGCTGCACGTGTATTTCTCTCTAGGAGTTTTCTGCAAAAAAAAAGTTTGAAAAAATTTAGAAAGACGTCATTCCTCTGTTTGAAAAGTGAAGTATTCTTAAATTAAATTATTTAAAAATTTATTTAGAGTACGAAATTTTATTTTTTAACACGTAAATATATATATTCTGNAAGAGTCTTGGAAGTTTAGAGCATTTATTACTTAAATATATCCCAACCAGTAGACCACGAACTCCTGAAAGCTCGCCAAACATATTGCCGAATAACGTCACAGTTTAAAGGTTGGGAAATTATAATATTTAGGAAAGATGCTTCTTAATTAATTAAGGAATTTGTTATTGGAAAATGCTTAATAATTTTAATAAAAATTAAGAGTTTTTACATTAAAAAACTCATTAGATTACTCTTTAATTATCGTCATTTTTTGCAGTTGGTTTCTAGATAGAAAAAAATATATATAAAAGAGAATTGTAACATTTGCTCTTTCCTCTTCTTAAGTGTGGTCGAGTCCTTTATAAGAGCCCTCAGATTTCCTTTGAAAAGCTGAAGATCCCACAACAGATGTTTGTTAGTCATCTTATGTCTCATAAATAGGTGCAAACAAAGAATTCTTATAACACATGCTATTTATAGTAAAAGTTAACCCATACAAGACCGAAATTAGTGGGTTTTTGCAAATAGAATGTGCCTCATCTCAAAGCCCTTCATGCCTCATCAGCAGAAGTTCTTCCTCCAGTTTGGGAATAAACATTAATCATGGCGAGATGATTTTTTTCTCACTCTTTTGTTTTTCTTTTTAAAATTAAGTGAAGCAGAAAATATTAAAAACGTTAGAATTTAACACTTAAGAGGGTTTAGAAGAGTTTGGCTTGAAGGAAACGGCTAATTATAAAAGGCTACGCTTGAAGAAGCAAGGAACTTGAATATCAATTTTCTGTCCAAAATATAGTTGTATGCATTAGTAATTATATAAAATATTCTTGTATAATATGTATTGTACTTGTTTAAATTTGCTAAAGTTACATTCAAATTTTTATTTACATTATTTCATAGAAAAAATTTTTGTTTTGTGAAATAATATAAATAAAAAAATATAAAATTCTTTAAATATTAATCTTGCTTCTGTCTATAAAAAATAATTCAAGTATAAATTTTTGTCCATCACCAAAAAGCAATCGGCTTTATCCCAAATAAAGCCAAGCGACACTTATCTATGAAAGAAAAACGATGCAGATTGCAAATTTCACCAGTGAAAAATGTCATTTTACCGACACACCCTATAAAACGACATTAAAAATTTTTCAAAATGGATACCTTCATCAATCAGCGAAAGATGGAAATGCGTGTATTCATACTATTTAAAGTAAAACATGCTCACGCCACAAAGGAAAATCCGCCATATTTAGCACCATCACTCTAAAGTACAATTATGCAGTTTTTTTTACCCTTCTCTCTTGTTACTATAGTAGCATCAGTCACAAAGATATGTCATATGTAGCGTTTTCTTACTCCAATTGATGTATGATTGGACATGTTCCAGTTTTCAACCTATAAATCATATTTTTGTGGATCTCTAAATGCATTTGTCCTTTAGGAAAAGAAGAAAAAAAAAATTACAATTTGCTTTACTACCTACCGACTGAATCATCTGTTATCTTTTATATTTTCTGCTTTTTTTTTAAATCTCTTTTCTAAGGGTCTCGGGTCATCGAAGACGAGTCGTTATCTGTTTTAAGTGTGACGTTAGCTAAAAATTACGCATCTTTTGTGTTTTGCGGTTAGGAGATTTTTGCTCTTACGCCATTTTGTGGCCTTTTTAAAGAGTAAGTTTATATGGCGTAACATTGAAAAATTAATTTTTTTTTGAAACTTAAGGGTATCATTTATTGTAAAAAGTTCTCAATGTGTGTGTGAGGTAACATTCGGATTTTAAAATTTTTATAGTAATTTTGATCTCTTGAATTGAGTTGAGGGACTTCATAATTCAATTGAGCAATACTTCCGGATTTTTAAAAAAAATAAATCTTTGCTTCAATAATTTTGAATCATTTCGTTACGTGTTATGAGAGAAAATATTTCTAATTTTTTTATTTTTTAGTGAATTAACTATCTGTACAGTACTTAAAGCAAGAATGTGTGAGGATATCTGAAGATCTGATAGCAACAATGGCTACAGACATTTTAGATACAGTACTTTGGCTGATTTATTTCTTAATCTTTCATTTTAATAAATTTTGTCAATATCTTAAGAAACGTAAGCTAAACAATTCTTTTGGATGCTTCTCAATTATAAAATCTCTTCTTTTCTACAGAATTCCTAAAGAATAACGTGCATTTTTTGGTCATAAAGTTAAAATTTATAGAAAAAGAATTTTTTTTTAGTAATTATTTGGCATCAAATGGTATTGGAAGATGAAGATGAACCATGAGTAACTAATCATAAGTACTGTACATTGGGCGGAGTTCTGTTCTCCATTATTCTTTATCTAGAAATTGTATCGAACGGTTAAATATTAAGGAAAAGACAGATCCGTTAAACTTCATGCAAAATTACACTAAATGCTCCATTAAGAAAACTTTTAATCGAAAATTCGATAATGACATTGGGCGGAGTTCAATGATATTATTGACAATTTTAAAAATAGGAGAAGCAGTAAGATCTTTAATAAAAGCTATAATAAACTGTTATGAGGTTTTTTTTTTAGATTTAAAGAGAATTTCCATTTACCGAAACAATAAAGAAGATTCTAATGATTGGTAAGGAAAAAATTTCGAAGCCAATAAATATGATTACTAAATAATTTTTTAAATTCAGCTAGAATTTCTGAAAATTGTCATAAAACATATTTAATGAGTATCTTTAAAAATATATTAAAGGTTATTTTTAAGTAATTTTCTTTTACTTAAAAAGATTGACACTCAAACTTTGATTCGGTGTCATTATTTGTTCGCCTCTGAAACTGGCACTAAATCGACTGTGACGCTAAACTGAAGTATCTTAATTAATAAAAATTATATACAAGTTTGAAAGTTACATTATTTGGCGTTAATTATTATAATGCAACATCATATTCTTAGTAATTCATAAGTAGTAAAGGGTTTTCTATTTAATATTTTTGGGAAGGATCCGTTACGAATATTTATTGGCGTGTTACGAAAATGGCGCTATACCGAGGTTTAACTGTAATAATTCTGGAGTGTCTCTTTCGAGAAATTAGAGATAAGAGAAGATATCGAGATGTAGTCAAAATTGGGAAATATATTTTAAAACTTTCACGTATAATAGGAAATATTGCGCTTTTCAGGAACAAAGTAAATTTATTCTAAGGTTAAAAAATAAAGTTTATTTTTTAGTCAATGGATACAAAATAAAGATCTCGAAGAATTTCACAGAAATAGAATTTTTCCCCCTATCAAAACAATTTTTAGACATCGTTGAAGAGGTTTTTTTTCTGTAAGAGAATTTTTTTTAATTTTGACTTTAAAAAATAAAAAGCGATAATGGATTATCAGTTTTAAAAGGCGTTTTTCTTTTATTTCAAAAAGATTAAAATTTAATGAATTCTTTACCAAAAAGACCGTTTAAAAATAATAAAATAACCTAATCAAAAATTATTTAAACTGAATAAAATTCGGTATTAAAAAGGATTAAAATATAGAATATTGTTGAAAAAAATTAAATAACTGCATTAAAGCTACTTATAATCATATTTTATAATATGATTTTAAGTAGTAGGAAAAATAAGGTAATGAACATTATTTTACTTTATTCTTCGTGTTATATTAACAATGATTAAGGAAATTTTAGTAAAATGGATAAAGTGAAGATCAACATCAGTTATCAGAGAGACGGAATAAAAATTATCACAAAGGATAAATGAAGTTCAACATTACAGTAGACAAAATCAACACCATCGTTAGAGGATAAATGAAAGTCGTGATTAGAAAGGATAAGTAAAGAACATCATTACAAAGGATAAATTAGAAAGGATAAAATTAAGACTAGAGTTGAAAAGGAAAAGTGAAGACAAACATTAAGAAAAATAAAATAAAAGTGATTTATTGTGTTGAAATGATAAAAATGGACAATATAAAATAAAAATTATGAATAGAAAAGATAACGAAAGACTGCAAATACAAAGAAATTAGAATGAATAATATTTAAAAATTGAAATTAAAAAAATCGGCATTTTAAATAAAGGATAAATGATATTCTCCTGGTAAAGCAGAATATCATTAAGAAAGATCAAATAAATATCAATATAAGAAAAGATACATGAATCCCAAAACGATAATGGATAAAACGAACACCACCATTAGAGGATAACCGTGATTAGAAAGGATAAGTGAAGAACACAATTACAAAGCACAAAAAGGAAACAAGTACTACAAAGGAAACATGAAGAGCAATGGCCAGATAATAAAAAAAAAAAGACGATATAAACATCAAAAATAATGAATCAAAAAATCAATAAAAAAATTAGAAATTTAAAAAGATAAAATTAATATTAGCATTAAAATGATAAACGTAGAACATCATTAAATGATGGATGAAGAATATCACAAGAAATGTTAAAATGAGAAACATCGAAAAGATAAATGGAAAAATGGAAGCAAGAACGAAGAGAGAAAATGAATATCAATAATAGAAATGATAAACGAAGATAAAATGTATAGCAGCATTAAAAAATAATAATAATAAAAAAAGAAGATAAGAAGAAGAGTAGTATTAGAAAGGATGTTGTAAAGGTCATCAACAAAATAATAATAATTTAAGTTCAAGATAAAAAATAAAATAAATATAATTTGTGTAACTAAGTAGTCATAAGTAAACATTATTTTTCAATTAAAATGCTAAATTAGATTTTTAAATTTTCGATCCAAAAATAAACAAAAGAGAAACAAATTTTGCCTTAATTACAAAATTAAAAAAAGAAAAAAACACGATAAAATTTGTTAAATCACACCAATTAACTTAGTATAAGAACATCTGCACTCAGATTATCGAACATAAACACGGAAAAAATATATATTAATTATCTTATTAAAAGATAATTATTTTGAATAATTTAAGTGGAGGGAGGGGAAAAAAATTTTTTTTTTATATGAAAAAGTTTAATAATATAGTGAAGCCTCCTAGATAGAACACTTTGCATTTAGATAGATCTGGTTTAGAGTCTGAAAATGAAGAAACATCTAATGTATGTGCATGTTTTAAAAGTGTTTTTGACCGTTGAAGTGTTTTGATTATTAAAGATTCTTATTATAATTTATATTAAAAAATATTTATATTTTTTGAAAGAAATTTTTCTGTATTGATAAGAAAAGTGCTTGTTTATCAATGAATATTATTATTCCTATCCTTTGAGAGTTATTTAAAAAGCTTTAATGTGACGTTTCGTTAAAATTGTAGTTAAAAGACTGAAAAAAATTTTAAAATATTCGTTTATCCGTTTTAAATCATGTTCTATCAAAATTATGAATGGAATGAATATCTAATTTAATAACTATTCTGAAATAATTTTACGCTTTTTCTTAGGAAAATGCAGGAAATATCAACTAAGTAACTGGTTTTAATTATTATTATTTTATTTTTTGTCTGTTTATTAAAAATTAACACAAATGTCATGAATTTTAAACTTCATTATTTACTTATACAGAGAGAAAAAATTATGGCCTTAGGAGCAACAAAAGACTCTCTCAAGTAAACAAATCTGCTTAAAAATATATAAAATAAATAAATATTAAATTAATTAAGATAAAAGTAATAATAATACAATTAAAGAAATATATATTAAATAAAAATACATCGTAAAATAAAGTCAATTAGCATGAAATATACAAAATGTTCAATATTTTATTTTATATGAATTATTTGTTGCTTTATTTTCTCATTAACATATATCGAAACCCTCATGGAATGTAAGCTACATTCCAAATTTCGAGACGATATCTTTAAATGGTGAGGAGTTATCGAATTTTGAAGATTCTGTGCCACAACCGAGACGAGCGCCATAAAAAGCAGGACGTTCAAAGATTTCCTGGTGATTGGTTTCAATTGAATATATCATCACGCGTAAACATTGCGTCTTGGAACAAACAAAATTTCCTTTAATTCCGTGACGGAAAATGACTTTAGATAGATTTCATCTGGTGGAAAATGAAATTGGCCTGGCCCCGTGTATTCCTAAATTGATGCCGGTTGTACTCCTTAATCTGTCTTGACAAATGAAGCAAATGCGATAACAGATGGTCGTGGTTCGTGTTCGTCACCAATTAAGATATCCGGAGTATTGGAATACCAAGGAACCCCTGACGGTGATTAAGCGAAGTATAATAGTGGAGGATAAATTCACTTCTTCTTATCAAAATTAAGACGTCTCTAAATGGGATAATGATAAGAATTACCAAGGGATTAACTATTTATTGATGATTATGCTAATTCGTTACATAAAGAGATGCAGCACATCTTTACCATATTTCGATTGAGGTACTGTACCTTCGACAGGGCTAGCTATAATATGTATGGCAAAGGGTAGAAGACAGTGGGTTAGACAGGTAGACACCTAATAAATTTCTTTCTGATTTTTGTCTATCTTGTATCATCGAGTATGAAGTGCAATAAGGTAGAAGAAATGCACCTGAGGTGTTAATTTAGTTGCTGCAACGACAGCTGCCTCGATCCCAGAGGCGACAATAGACGGCCTACTTTGCAAAAAAGAAAGGAAATGCGGACAGTTAATGGGTGAGCAAACCTAGCTACTGCACACAACCCCAGATAAATCTGGATCCGTCTCTTGTGCCACTTTTAATGTTAAAGGAATGGAATCAATAGAAGTCATGCATTCTTCGTGTTTATTAATCCGATATTTTCCTAAGTTTTGCAGCATTTCCTTTGCATGTTTTTAAAATTAAAAAAACTTTTTTTTAATATTTTTGTAAACTCATATAATCTATTACTGAAAAATAAAATAGATAGAAGAGCCTGTTTAAGTACGGAAAATAAATAAATAAAATAAAGACAAACGTGATCCTTTTTAAAGTTTTAAAAACTCTTAAATTGAACTTGACGTTTCCTGAAGTGAAATACTTTCCACAAACTTGCACTTTTCTAAAATGTCAATAGAAAGTTTTAAAATGAAAGGAAAAAATAAAATAAAATAAAGAGGCTCAACTTGCTGGAATGACCAGCAAATTTAGGAGATTAACTAGCCAGTAAGACAATAGAGTTTTGCTATCTACCGTTGGTAGGAGGGTATGACGTTTGGCAAAGACAATAGAGATTTGCCAGGATAAAAGAAGGAAAAAGAAGGGAAGGAAGAAAGAAAAAAAAAAAAAAACTAAATGGTCGAGATAAAAGGTCCTACATTTACACTGTTATCGTATTTTATTTTTTTAACCGAATTTCACTTATACACTTTACCTGTTCGAGTTGGAGAGGTTAATTGTGAAAAATTATTTAATGCCCTTGCTGAAATATAAATGGTGAGATAATGAACTTGAAAACTCAGAACGGTAACTCAAAAAATATATTATTATAAAGAATAGTCGTTTACATGATTAAGTTTACGTGAAGGAATTTATTAAGTTAAAAAAAGAAAATAGATATTTAGTTAAGTCTATAACATCCCCTAAAGCTTCAAATGTTTAGCATATCGAAAAATTGTTACTGTTTTAAGACTGAAAGTGGTTGTATCTGCTACTTATTATCTTTACAATCATCCAGTCAATAATAATTATCGAATTATTTAATTTCTATACGCCGTCAGTCAAATTGGATGACACACAATAGGCGCATCATCCGGACCGAACGACACATCATCATCGCATTGTTATGACACTTCATCATCATTAACAAACTGAATTGCAAACAGCCTCTCTTCCATTTCAAAATGATGAATGACTTCACCTCATTTTCGGTCTTCCCTTAATTATCTCACCGAAATTTCGCTTTTGGAAATCCTTTTGCATTAACTCGGCACCTGTTCTTTTGTTAATTTTGCTATTTTTTCTACGAATTCTATCTCCTCCTTATATTAAAATCGCGTGAGACATTTATTCGAAGAGGCGAAAAAGAAAAAGAAAAAGAAAAAAACTATGCAAAGCAACGTTCAGAATTTTAAAGAATTTTAAGTCTGTAAGGCTCGTTTTCTACTTTTATAAACTACTTTTATAACTTTTATTAAACGCTTTCATGTTACAAACTCATTAAAACAGCGAATTTTTAAAGAATTAGTGATCATTAATGTCTTTAACAAGTTATTAAGACCACTAACTTCACAAAAAAAAAATTCAGGCGTAAATTGCTAACAAAAGCAACCCCCCTTATTTTCTAGTTAGAAGTTAATATCGATATCCGCAACCCACAAAAATGTCTCGAGTAACAATGACAAGATTCTAAATAGGTAGAGTTATCATTCACCGATAATGACATTTTTAACAGATAAAAGAAGAATTTGCGAAAAAATGGGCCAAAAAAATTCGACTCACCGCTTTCTTGGTAATAAGTTTCGCCACCCTTTACGAGAAGTTAAATCCGTGAAGTTGAAGAAGTGCACTTCTACCTAAGAGAATTTCCAGAGATAGCATCAGACGTGAGAGAAACTCGTGCACACAAACCTGATTCAAGTGCTAGAGACCTCATAATGACAAGTCCGACTCCAACGTGGAATTTAGCATCTGATAAAGGAACCTTTCTCCCCAAATACTTCACAATATAGACCCGCTATCCTATATAATTTGAAAACGGTGTTGATTTTGGAATATGTGCTTTGTCTAACTTTCTCCTTAAGTGAAAGTCGTCGTCGGCAACTTGAGATTTGACCCGATGTTGGTCACGTGGTCTGGCACGTTGCCAACCTCAGTGTCATGGTCTCCCTTCGCCTTTGTTTATCCACTCGCCTTCTGCACGGGTGTAGTCGCTACAAGCTTGTCTTTCACTTTTATGTAATAAATTGTTGCTTTTCCTTTTCCAAAAATCTTTTCTCGTTCTTTTCTTAAAGCTATCTCGCTACTTGGATTATTTAAAAATTAGTTTCCATTATTAAATAGGATAATTATAAGGAACAGAAAGAACCAAAGTCATCATTAACTTGATTGTTTAGCGTTTCTTATACTGATGATTGTTTAATCTATTTTGATAATTGCCCTTTAATTTCTGGCAATTTTATCAAAGAAGAGAAGGCATAAATCCAGTATCTAGGTTTATGGTTTACGTTAGACCTAGACTATAAACATGTGTAAAGTTTAACGCATAAAAGAAGTGTAGTCTACATAGTGCCTTCCATAACATTTACACGTCGATATAAGTGAAAATTACTTGTATATATTACACGACATACCATTCTTATCAAAAAATTTTAAGGCTATGTTTAAATAAATCTATATTACAATATAAATAGAATACGTCCATTCTTGCCGTTTAAAATATGGGCAAAATTATATAATATTTTTGTAATATTATATAATATTTAATATTAATATTTTACTTAAATTTTCATCACTATTGAAATTTATTGTAATAATTAAAATAAACTCATAAATATTAAATATTTTAACTTTATATAACTTAAAAACAATTTATATAATTGCTACTATTTTTGAACACTGGATTTACGCTAGCCTCAGCATAAATTTTCTATACAGTGAGAGTTGATTAGAGTAGATAGGTATAGAAAGTCTTCTCCTGTCAGACTATTGAATTTCTATACTATTGAACATTATAGAACAGAAAGTACTGATTCTCATTGTATTGAACTCCATTATATTGTACAGTAAGCTGTACAGGAAATGTATAGACCCGACAAGTTATTGAACTCCTTTCGGTTAGATAGCAGCCAATAAATCAGAAATGGGAAAGTCTCTTTATTATTGTTCTTTTCATTAAGTCTAAAGAACGTTAAATATTGGAATTACAGATTAATTTACATTATGGCGCTTAAAAATTCATAACTCTGTATTTAAAATTAAGTAAAAAATACAAGAATTTTAGTAATAAAGTAATAATACAGTAATAAAATTGTTCGGCTTGGTACGAAAATTAATCGAAGTTTTTGATTTAGTTGTTAATTTTTAATAGCGAAAACCATATATAAAAACATTTTCAGAATATATATATTACGCCGATAAAAAGTGTCTAAAAGCTAAATTTTTATAAAGCAGTTCATTAATTTAGGTTATGTCAAAATTAATTTTATTTAAGCTTTTATCCGTCATTTCAATCTGAAAATAAAGGACGAAAACAATATTCTACACAAAAGCAGCTTTACAGTAATACAACATAATCCAAAAATTGAAATTTGACAAATGAAAACTTAAGTATATTAAAATAAAAAATTAAAATTTTAATTATAATCTCTCTAAATTATTTTTATACACTAAAAGAGAATGATACACAAATAGAAATTATTATTTAAAAAATTTAATAATGCTGAATTTTATGAACTGTTTATAGCAAAATGCTATATTAGTCGTTTAAAAATTAATGTTGCCACATAATTGTAATTTAAATCTAACTAATGTAACTAAATTTGATTATATAGCGAAGTGTTCACAACCAATTCTAAAGTCACACGTCTCTAAGATGAGCCCATTATCATTCATTAATGTGTAAATTGTATATCTAGGGTTATTTTTACCATTGAACTCCATTACAGGAACAGTATGGACCCACTGTATTGCAGAATTATACAAAAGGTCCTATCTACCTCGAATTAACGATTTCAACGAAGAGTTTACCAATCGGTGTTATAATAAGAAGTCCCGAAAAGTAAAATTTACAACGGGTGTAAAGTATATTGGTTAATCCTTCTTCATTAGACAATGAAAGCATTGTTGTGTGATAGGTCGTCATTTCTTCGCTTCTACGCAGCAATGACCATTCCATTGTTACATGTCAATTCCGACAGAACAATACTTCTGTTCAATACAATTTTTATGTCTTCTTTAAATAGGGTTGCAGCGACTTTCAAACTTTATTTCGATAGATAGTGTGGAGAGAATCCATTTATTGCATTCACGACTTTCACCCGAGAAATTTTTAAGAGCCAATTAGTAAAACAAACTAAAGAATTAGTCGATGCAGTTCTGTTCTTTACGACGTTCTCTTTTTTTCAAATTTTTTCAAATTTCTGGTTTACATTTCTTAATACGCTTGCACATATGCTTAACTGAATATCGTTAACCATATTAATTTTACAAAATGGTTAATATATTTTAATATTCTTCATTAAATTTTAGAAATCCTTAGCATTAATTCGAAGAAATTGTGCTTGCAGGAATTTACGAAGTAGCCTAACTAATTCATCCTTCATTAACTCGTAAAGAATACTTTTGTGAAGGGTGCATGCACCTGCATTTGATTAATTTCTATTTATAACTAGTACAAATCATATCACTTTAATTTGTAGAGTCGTTTCTCCTAATTCAAACTTGTCTTTCTTGCTTAACTAATGCTATACATTCCTCACTGTCTCGAACAAACCACTTCACCTTATCTCAATCAAGCAAAGAAAAAGTAACAACATTAATTCACGACTTCTTTATTCTAAATCAAAGAAGCTAGACATTCGAACAGACACGCCACACATTTCTCCATTATTAAAATATTTAAGCTTTACTTCTCCCAAACTACAAGTCTAACTTTAGCCATAAAGATGTTTTAGTGCTCCTAAATGGCTTGGCTGTCTTTGTGTCTAAAAGGACAAGAATCTGATCAAAATTAATCCTAAGTAAAACAGCAAAACACCATCACCTTCCTACGTGGGTGGACAATATGCAGCTGATAAGACAAACATCTGGTTTTTGTACTTTTCATCTTCGCATCTCCATTATTTCTACTTTTATTGTCATAAATGTCTTGTCTTTCGTTACTCGGCTCACTTTTCTACAAAATGGAAGAGCAGAGAAAAGAAAGTAGATTTAGCAATTATGGCAAATTAATCAGTGGCTTGTGTCCATTAAGCGAAATCGTCTTAAAAGGTTGAAACATACATGACGAATAGTAAATTTTATTTATTTAATTTCGTCCCCTCTCGAGAATAGAGCCACTATTTGTATCCCGCCGAAGCGGGTTATACGTTATCTTACACACTCACTTAACGTTGTTATAGTAGTAAATCTGTATATATGTACACTATAAAATGCTTAGAAACATAGCAGCAAAAACATCTAAATATTTTATAGTATGTATAAGTAAATATAAATAAAATAAGCCATAAAAATTTTAAAAAATAGATTAAAGTATTTTTCTTCTACCCGCAATATCTGCATAATGTAACGCATTAAAAAAAGACGTAAAAATAAATAACAGATGCAGTTATCTCTAGTTAGATAGTAGAAAAATACGAAAATCATTTGTGTACCGGAATAATTCAAACCTTATCAGTATATACATTAGCAATTCCGATCCTTGCCAACTTTGTTTTCTTGCTTATGTAACACAGTTTATATGCGTGTGTATGTGAGTGTGTTTTCTGCAGCTGGTTACTAGATTTATAAAACATGGGGATCTTGTAAAGATTGGTTGGGCACGAACAATGGAGGAGGAACCGTTCATGAACAATCGAGAAAAATCTTGTCGATGATTCTTCAATAAATTTACAGACAATGGGGCATTAACACGACACATTGGCACAATAATAGTCCCGTAATGGCACGAAATTTCTTGGCACAGTGAGAAGAAAAGAAAAAATAAATACATTACAAAATGTCCACGAACCCCTTTATCAATAGGTGATTAACGTCTCAACAATTAACGAAAAAAAAGAAAGAAAGAAAAGCAACTTAGCATGGAAATCTTTAGTAGTCGATTTAATTGTAAAAATTAGTCGACAAATAGCGACAATTATTCGTTTAACTTAAACCAGATGCCGGATGTGATCGTTTTTTCTATAATTTTGATAACTTTTGAGACGAAGGAATGTGATTGGCGTATTTCAAAACAATCTAGTCTATTACGTTCCAATAAAACGATAGAAATTTCAAATCCTGAACTCTAATTGGTTCATTTAAATATATAGTGTAGGCCATTAACCGATAAGATGTTATAATTAGTATTTAAGTGATTGTTGGTTAGTTTCGAATTGCGTGATTTGAATTTATTTAATTAAAACCAAATTGTATTTTTTTTAAAATTGTTTTAAATTTAATATATTTTTTTTTAAATTTAGAATTTAATTGAAAAGATTTCGATTAAATCACGGGAGAAAATAACGTATAAATTGAAAAAATACAGTATATAATATCAGAAAATTTAAATTATGAACACAGGATAAACAATATTTATACGTACTGTACAGTACAGTATATAGATAAATATCGTGATGAACTGCAAACTTCATATATTTTACATTCGGCAATCAATATATTCAAAAGAAAGCATATAAAAATAAAAATAAAATAGGAAAAATTTTAATATAAATTATCTAAATAGACTCGAGAATCGATATTTTATCTGGTAGACGTTGTGAATCCTTATCAGAAATCCAGGCCAAATAAATAAATAAATAAATAAGTAAACCATGCATTAAAATTTTATTTAAATATTACACAGTCGCAATTGAAAACCATTCCAATACATTTTTAATCTCAATTCTGTACATACATATTTAATAATATAAACGGTATTTATAAAACTTTAAAAAATGGGAATCTATTGATATTTGACTGATTAAAATTTCTTTTTAATAATTTACATTCGAAATATAAATACTAGTTAAAACCATGATTGGTTATAATTAGTTGCACGAAATTTAAATACAACTAATAAAAGAAATTTTCATCTCGATTTGTATTCTTGTTTTATTTATATATTCAGAATTTATTTAAACAATTAAATAATTTGTTTTTAAACTTAAAAATATTTAAATTAAATTTTACTTTTTTAATTTATATATTTTTTTTTCAAATATAAATTACATTTTAAATATTTTTTTAACTCTTAAGGTTATATAAAAATTAATTAATTTTTTCAACATCTTGTTTAGTTGTCTGTTTTTTAATTTTCTAAATTCATATTTATCCAATTTTGATTTATAATTTTCGAGGAACAAGAAAAAATAAATAAAAATAAACAAGTTTAGTGTTTATTTTATATTTCAAGATTTAAATTTAACAATAAAAGAAAATCCAGTTTTATTAACGGTTCACAAATTTACGAAATAATAAAATGAATTAAAATTTGAAAAAAATTCGAAAAACTTAATCCATATTTCCATAAACTACATAGAAAATTCAGGAACAATATTTCATTTAAAAAGCAAGAGGAAAAAAAATCAAAAAATGGTATATTTTAGAAAGTTGAGTTTGAAATTTTCATTTATGTCCAAATAGCAAACAAATCATATCAGAATCATGATATTCTATTAAAATTCTGTCATGAAACGAATTGCAAGACGATATTTCTTGTTATATTATTAGATTTCCATTTGTTTTACTGATTTATGATGTAGGGTGTTATGCTGTTGTAAAGTTTTATTTGAAAACAATGCACACCTGGCCACAAATAGATGGTTATCTGCAAAATTGAACATTGTTGGATGAGGTTATTGATAAGATACTGTAAATAACCTTTACTATTTATGATTGACCCTGAATAATAATTTAAAACCTCTTTTAAATGGATTAGTAGCAAACTCGTGTTTTTCTTTTCTCCAGCATGAACAGTTAATGTTATATATTTGTTATTTTAGTTTTCTTTACTTGAACATTGTTTGGGAAAAGAAGATAAGTAAAATTTTCTCCTCCCAGCTTTATAATTGAAAGATTAATGTGTTTAAATATATATTAAACCGGATCTTAAAATATCTAATAATTAAATTATATTACGTATTTCGAATTTTAATCATTAATGTAAGCGATTGGGTCGTTAAATATTAACAATGTGCTGTAGATATAACCAATTAAACATAACAAAATATTCAACTGATTAATTCAACACGCGTATTGGCTGAATTTAAAAAACGTATTTTAAATTCGGCCAATGTGTAAACACGTATTGGAACATTTTTATTTTCTCATAAACCAGAGTTTTATTAGATACACAGCCAGAATGTTCAGATTTATAATAAAAAAAATTCTTTGTAAAAAATTTACTGAATTCTAAATAAAGTTTTATTATTTAATCACATTTGGTATTATGAACGCTTCGATTTAAGAATAACGTAGGCATTTTTGAAATTAAACCAATAACACGTAATATTGGATCATTTAAATTTAAAAATTCAAATTTAACCAATTGTACGATATTTACACAATTGATTAAACCGCTACGTTTATTGATTGAATTTAAATTACGCAATTCAAATTTTAACCAATACCAGTCTTGTAATTTTATTTTTCCTTGTAAATTAAAATTTTAATTATTTAAATGTTTGAACTCTGATCTAACGATTATAAAATACAATGAATAAATGAATTTTGTCGTATGAATTTTTCATTAAAAATTTTAACTTATATTATATTATTGATATTGATATTTTTGAAGTTATATAAATAAAATTATTTCCTATAGTAAATATTAGACTTTAAACAAAGGAGTAAGTAAATAAAAATTCATTTTAAAATCTTAATGTAATTATGATCTTTTAATTATACAAAACATTAATAATTATATTTATACAGAACAGAACTGTACAGTACGTAGATATTTAGGAATCGTCTTACAAGCTTTACAATGCATGACAATGCAATAGAAACCCGATTATCCGAGATATTGTGGACCGTTGATACTCGGATAACCGAAATATCGGATAAAACTGCCATTTGGGATTAAAATTGCGAATATAAAAGATTTATATGGTATTATCTTTAAATTTATTCATATACTTTAATGAATTTAATTATATAGCTTCATAAGAACAATAATTTTTATATACTTTATTATTATAGTATAAGAAAAGTAGTGTATTAACTAGCTAATTCGCCACGGATAATTAGGATTATATTATAAATCTAAAATATAGTATATTTAATTGTAAATTAAAAAATACTTTATAACAAACTTTTTAAAATTATAAATCCTAAAATTTAATTACAATTTTGTGAAAATGGCATAGGAAAAAATTTTAAGCTATAGTTATTCAATTTCTCAGAGCATTCACTTCCAATTTGGTACTTCTATATTTGGTTCATTCCCTCTTACATTTCTTTATTTAACGTTGCGTGTTTAACTATTTATTGACAAATATTCTATTTACTATCAGATTTCTTACAAATTTTACAAATTTATTTATTTTTTTACTTTTTAAAATTGCATTGTTATCTCTAAAAAGCACTCTCACAAACAGAGCTGTCACTAGCAAATCACTTTACGCTTTCATTTTACAAATATTTATTATATTTATAAGATTCTATCACTCTTAAAATGTTTTTAAATTGCATAAAATTCTTAATTTTTTATTTGTGATATCTTATATCTTAAAGATAAAATGATTAAAGATTATATAAAACTAAAGTTTTAGACTACGTAAAAAATTGATCTTTGTATAATTTCAGACATTTATTATCTCTACAATATAATTATGTAACTATAATTGCAACTATATGTAGTAATTATGTAATTATAAATTTCTTTTAAATATATATACTGTATAAATAACTCTTACAATGCACTTAATAAGTCTTGCATGAAATTAATGCAAGTCTTATTGCAAGAAAAATAAGACTAACGATAATGGAAAAGAAAAATAACTTAAATCTATATGTATATAAATAGTTCATAAATGAAAAAATTAAATATTTTCATTTTTATACCTTTTACTACATATTTTTATTATACGTGTAGTAAAATATATAAATTTATATTTTTACAAAATGCATAAATACATATACTGTAACATGTAAATAGACGTGTAAATATACTACATATATAATAAAAGTTATATTTCATTAGAATATAAAAGTATATATTATAAATTATACATCATTCTTAAACATATACATATTATACAAATAATGTATAATTTATTTTTAAAATGACTGAATTTACTGAATTTATTCTTAGACTTCTCAAAGATTATCCAAATTAATAACTTATATAAATGATATAAAAATCAATAAAAGTTTATATCTGAATAATAATTTTTTAAAATACAGAATTATTTATAAAATATTTAATAAACAGAAAAGTAATTGTTTATTTTGAATTAGCATTTCTTATGCATTCTTATTTATTTACAATTCGACAAATACATGTAAATATACATTCATATAAAGTTTTAATGCATTATAAAAGCAGCTTTAAACAATTAATGTAACTGGAATTTTATCTTTAAAAATGGTGTTTGTCGATCTAAACTAAATTTATTCCAAAAATAGACAAACGGAGTTAATTTTAAAGTCCTAAATTTGTCATTGGCGTCATCATCAGTAATAAGTAAAACTAATCAATTATGATAGTTGTATCTATCCATAATCATTCTTAAAATCCCTTTAACGTTATCTGAATTAATAACATCAGCAACTAAACATTAAGCTTCGGATGCTGATTAAAGTTTTAAAATGTTAAACTTAATGCACGTCCACTAATTAGTTTGATTGTATAAAACTACCGCATATATTCTAATTAATTATATATAGTGGTTATTTAGTGTTAATAACCGGTTAAACTGTGCTAATTTATGGCGTTTCTAGAGATTTAAACTTGTTACAAAGACATTTTTTCTTGTTAGAAGTTAAAAGATGCCAAGAAGTTAGAGTGCTGTGTCACAGGGGGAGGGATGAAGTGAATTATAAATTAAAATCTAAAGTTTGTATGAAGTGTAAACTTTGAAAATATTTTTTAGTAGAAAATATAATATTATAAATAAATTCGAAAATTATTGTCTAGTTTTAATATTTATAAATTTAATATTTAAAGATTTGAAAAAAATCTTGTTTTATATAAATTTTTGAGTACGAAGAAGTGCAGTATTAAAGAGCAAAAAAGCAAGCAGGACCATAGGCTTGTTCCTGTAGGAATAGAATTTAAAATACAAGAAACAATTAAAAAATTATTGCAAATTTACTATCAAAAGTTTATTCATTAAACTATTTTAAATGTCATATAAAAGGCTTTAATTTCTAGATTTAAATCTATTCAGAAGGTTTAAAGAATAAAATATTTTATTAAACTGAATATTAAGGAAGAAAATATTTTTATGTTTAATTATAATAAAGTATTAAGATGAAAAATGAGCGGAAAAACAATAAAATTACTGTATATTCTGAATTTATGAATACATTAAAAATTTACTTAATGCGTTTAATTAGTAAATTTTAACGAATGAAAATTATTCCAGAGTGTTGAAGAGATAATTCATAATTCGAAAACATAAAAATATAATAATAATAAAAAGTAACAGAATTAATCATAAAATAACGATTCCCTTTTTTATTATTAATGGGACTAAACTAGGTGCATTATCAATAATTTTAACAACTGAAACTCATTAACAAACAATTTTTTCTTTACATGATTTAAAAAATGTTATGGAGTGAAATGTTAGGAAAAAAATGTTATGTATTATATACGACATTTTGATGTTATCTATACAAACTCGAAGACACTAGAGAATAAGATAAAAAAAACAACAAAAATTACATTCAAAACTTATCACTCTTGTCTTGGTCCGAGACGTTCATTACTTCAAAAGAGAAGAGAGAGAGTAGTATGTCGACTAATCCTTCCTGCAATGTTATCTGTTCAGCTAAAACATCTCGACTCGAAAAGTAAACAGGGTCTCAATAACATCCACTGGGATGGTGTCATTCGGTCATATTTATGGCCACAGCTAACGTGTTTCCTTTGGTGTAAATTGTCTGCAGTAAATGGACGACTATTGTAACAGAGACTTTGCATCTAGGACAGTTGCTGAATGCATCACTAAACATGATTATAAATACAGAATATTTCCTCGAAATCGAGAAAAATGAATAGAAATTAAGTTTAAAACGCAGATTTCTTCTTCTGTACATAGTTTACTTCATAGTTAACTCTAAACAAAGCTAATTTTTAAATTATATCTCATACAAACTAAGTTACTCTAATCTTAATATTGTATGCAAATTACCCATTCTTACCGTTTTAAGTAATTAACTAGGCATATTTTATCTTTATAATTTTCTTTTTTTCCTTTTCTTTTTTAAACAAGACTTTTATACAAAATAAAATAAACCTTTAAATATTCTCTATCGCCATTTTGTTTTTAATATCGACAAAGCGATTTAGTTTAGTATTGAGTAAAGTTACTCGAATCGATTGAAAATGTAATTAACCTATCGATTCTGATGCGGAATGGTTACATTAAACATCGATAGTGCGTTTGTCTTACAAATTTTGGCGGCTTTCTGATCATGTAATTTTCCATTTTTGTTTATAGAACGGGTTCGAATCCTCGCATTAATGAGCGTAGATAAATAAATATGGCTATTTTATTGTATTTTAAACCATCATATTTTCTACAATCGGCGATAAAAATTTTATACTAGTTCGAGATAATGTATTACTTTTATTATTTTTTTTTAAATTAATAAATCTGTTTAATCTTGAATTTTAAGTTAGAAGGCTTATGATATTGGTTTACTTCGAAATTTAATAAAAATTTGACATTAAATTGGTGAAAAAAATTTAATAAACTAAGTTGGATCAAGCTCATTTGGGATTAAATTTCAACTTTTGTAATAATTTTAGTAATCTGAATCACATCTTCAAAAGAAAAATCACGAGAAACAGATTAGAAAGATTGTTTTCTGTAATTTTTACATTTTAAGATCATATAAATCTTACGAGTTTTAAATATTTATAAGGTGTAATATGTGCTTTCATGTCGTAACGTATAGTTTAAAATTAACAATTAATAAGTTGATATAGATAAATAAATTTGATAATTTTAACCTATCTTATATGTAATAAATAATTAAAAAATAAATAAAAATTATGAATTTATGAATGTTACTGAAGTCTTAAAGACGCTACTAAAATTCATGAATTAGTTACTTATTTAAGTCTATTAAGTTTAATATTAGGACGCCGAAGAGTCTTTAAAATTTATAAACTGCAAATATTTCAGAAATTATAAATTCCAAAAAAAAAATTCAAAAAACATAAGATTCTAAAAATATTTTCTGGCATTTATTTATGTATCTTAAAATACGATAATTGTAAAGATCCAAATTTATTTTAATCTCAGAATAAACGAATTTTATATAGTATCGACTACAAAATAAGTAATTTTTGAATTAGAATCAGAACTACTTTTATAATTTTAATGCAATATTAATTCGTAATAGATTAAAATTTTTATATAAGTTTTCAGTTGTTTAATCATAAAAAGATTTTTATTTACTTTAGGCTATCTATTCATCCATCTATTCATTCATAGTCTCTCTGTCTGTTTGCAAGAGTTCTCGAAAAGTAGAGCAGAGAAAGAGACTCGAAATTTTCGGAAATGATAGCTTTTCATACCTTCTTGCATAGCTTTGAATCAAATACTTCTTCCCTACAGCTCTTGTAAATTCCAGCTCCTAAAAGTTCTGAGACTCGTGAAAACTAAGAAATATAATGCGAGTGTGTATTTTAGTAATGAAAAATAAATGTTACACAAATATATTCTATTTATATTTGTATAATTGGGCTGCAATTTAAAAAATTTGTAGACCTATAAATTCACACTGTCGCTGTCTGTCCATCTATCTTTCCTTAATCTCGAGAACGGTGTTAGATAAATAAAATTCAACACCATATATAGAAGCTTACGGGGCAGGTGCCCCGATTAACTAATATAATAACTTCCGGAAGTCACGTTATTTCAATTCAAAAATTGTTCCCTGAAACGATAGATAGATGACTGGAACGACTCCATTGCTGAAGGAAAAGTATGATGACACTACAGTACTAATTTGAGGTTGACAGCATATATTTTCAATCTTGTATTTCAATATGATTTTGAAAAACTACTTCAATTATCAATATTTTCCACGCAATGCAATTTTTATTTAAGTATTAATAGACTAAATTTCGTCGTAGACATGATAAAAATTTTAATGTAGTTTTCAGTAAAGTTAAAGTATTTTTATATATTCCTAGAATCAATGAAGTATAATATTTATCCTACTGAAAATGTATAATAAGAAATATGTAATAAATTTATAAATACACAAAAAACATTAAAAACATTTTTTTCTTATCGTTATCCGAAACGAAAAACTCTTTAAAAAATTTTACTCAACAATGGTTTAACATAAAAATCAATAATAAAAAAAACTTATGGAAATAATTAAGTGGAGTGTTTTTGTACAACGTTTATTTGCCGTTTTATAAAATTTGCAGAAACCTTTTCCGTTGGGTAAAACGTAATGATGTTAAAGCAAACTCGACACAATTATTTATAATGAGTATCAAACTCACTTTACATCATTGAAGCGCAAGTCCCATGAATGATGAACATTCTTGCATAGAAGATGAATAAATTGCAGTTGAAGTTTATAAAAAAAAGAAAGAAAAATAAATAATAAGATAAGGTTTAAGAAAAAATAGAGGATTCGGTGATTTTATTAAATTGGATTCTCCAGTTACACATTTATTACCTTAGCTATGAGTAAGAGTAAGATAAGTTCGAATTTTATATAAAGAAAAAAATTATATATATTAAACGATTGTACTATTTTTAAACTTTATGCATTCTGAAAAAATTGCACAGTCGAAAAATTGGATCGATGATAAATAAATTTTATTTAATCTACTTTTGCATCTACAATATTCTTTTAACTTAAAAATTTATAAAAATTGAATAAATTTCATTTCCTCCCTCTTTCTATCAAATTATGTTTTGGATTTAATGGTTTTGCAGTTGAATATACCTTTTTTTCTTTCCACTTAGTATATTTATATTTGATTAAAGTAGCGTATATAATTTATGTATAATTTCTGGTTAAATATAAAATTAAAATTCTAGAAATAGGATCTAAAAGTCATGATATATTAATAAGAAAAAGAATTTTTTTTCCTTTGATTTTTGTACAATTAGATTAATACATGATAAACTAAAAGTACTGTAAATACTTCAAATAGCTTTGGCAGATGATAAAAAAGACAGAAGATATAATAATAACAATAATAAAATTTTTTTACGGATAGCCTTCGAGACTATTTTCTGCAAAATATATAAGATATCATCGAAACAGATCTCAATGAAGATTGGTTGGTAATGTGTTTATCTTATCAATGGATCGCAAAATGGTGAACAAATAGAAATTGACAAAATATATTACTCTGCCTACATTTATTTCTTTGTCCAATCGTTGTTAAAATGCATTTCGTTTAATAACATTTATACATTTCTGCGAATTTTCTACTTCCAAATACAGTTTTTAACTTTATTTCTTCCAAAGTTGGTGCACATTTTACAAATTAAAAATAAAATAAATAAAAGATTAAATAATTCAAAATGTCTTATCTAAAATTTTTTACCGCCGTTCATACATATTTAAAAGCATCCAATTGAAGTACAGATTGAATAAATTAAATATAAATTTTTATATATTTAAGTCACAATGTATGTTATATTGATTTGTTTTTAATTTTTTAAATTTCGCCAAAAATTATCGATTTTATATACATACCAAATGAAAATAGATAACAGAGTTAAATGTAATGATTTTTAGTCATACTAATCTTAAATACTTTGTCAAATTGCTTCTAAGTTTGTAATAGGGCCATTAATAAATCTTGAAACAAGTGATGGGAAAGTGACATACTAATATGGTTGATGTATATTGATAAAGTTTTCAATATAAACTGTTATTTTATCGTATTTTCGCAATTTTTTGTAGTTCTGTATTAAAACTATCGCACTATACGAACTACTATACAGTAATAGCTATACTTAGGGCCAGATTTGCAGGGATAGGATTATCTAATAGTACGTTTATCGAAAATATATCCCAAGAATCGAAGGGAAGGATAGGGAATATAACAGAAAATAGTTTAATTAAAACATTAATTTTGGATATTAAAAATAAGTAACTTTTTTGATGCTGTAGGAATTTCATCTCTAGTTTACAAAACTAAAATTTTTATTAAACTATTAAAACTATAATAAACAGCCAGCAGCTTAAGGTCTCACGTTATGGATACGTAGCTTAGGGCCACACAGTTTTACAGTATCATTACTTGTAGATGAAAAGGGCCTGTTATATGTTATACCTTATACTTAGAGCCACAACCAATCTAAGTCCAGCCACTATAAGAAGTAACTAGAGAATACAAGTGTCTATATCGATTTTTATTAATATTTATTGTGCTTAATAAATTATTAAATTTACTAATTATTAAGATAATGACATGCTTGATTACACGTCAATTATCGTATCGCAAACGAAAAGGATGCGACGCGATTGTAGTGTGAATCGCAAATTACAGTAGTTGCATTTCAGATAATGTTCCTGTCAATTTTAAATAAAACATTGCTTGTTGCTTATATAAATAAAAAATAAGAAATTATACAGCCTATAATTAAAACAGCAATAATTAAATAAATAAATAATAAATTCACTATCTATTTCTTTCATTATTGATTAAAAATATAGACTATTAAAAATCTAGCCCAGATGTGACACTTTATTTATTTTTTTAATAAATATTTTTACATTATAAAATCAAAAGAACGA
>NW_019384382.1:906193-959686 GCF_000671375.1 Centruroides sculpturatus
ATATTTTATAAAAATAATTTATATTATATATGAGGGACTTTATAGTATATTTTTATATGCAACTTCTAGGATTTATGTTATAAGAAATTTTAAATATAATAATATATTTTAAATTTACTTCCCATTTAACTACTATGCGGTATGATTATAGCAGACATTTAAAAATGTATTTAAAATAAGTTTTTGATTATTTTAGAATTATGAATTTTTTATTTTAGTCGGAAAAATAATTATAATAAAATAGAATAAGTAAATAACTAAAAATAATAAATGTGTATATAGAGAAAAAGAGATTTTTATATTTGTATTTCTATTTAAATTTAAGGAAAATATGTTATTTTTTTTTAAACTAAAACTTTAATTTTATAGACATAAATCTATGAAGAACCTTAAAGTTAGCAGAATATATAATGTATTAAAATAATATATTTAACTCAAAAAAACCTAAAAAATGTAATTTATATAGGCTTTAAATGTTACTAAAATTATGAATTAAAGAATATTTGGCAAATGTATGAAATACATTGCGTATTTCATAGATTTTCTACTAATGAATAAAACAATTATATATAGCCTAATATTATCATAGATTCTGCTAACTGCATTAATCATTTTCCTAAATATAGTCACTCAAAAGTCAAGGAAAATAAGACTTTTTAATATAAATTCGTCTCTTCTCATAAAAAATAATTTTATCAACTAAACTGTTAGAAACTTCAATTAAAGTATCCCGGTCTTTATTATCAATACTTTATTTAGATATACACGTGATTTAGACATTAGATATTTATTAGGATTAATATTGTTAGTATGCTTATCATTTCTTATATTTCGGCATATTTGTTTTTTTTATTAAAAAATGCGTTTTTCTGTTTCGATGTTATCATAAAACTTAATATTAGAGAATCTAAATATAAACCAGAAAATAAAGAGAAAAGATAATTTAATAAAAAAGAAAAGAAATGATTTTTCAAAATTTAATTGATTTTTCTGCTTCTTTGAAAGAATATAAGCATATTATTTATTCAAAAATATCATTTCTTTGGTTTGATATGCATTTCTAATAAAAAATTATATTTATGATCAAATATGACAAACTATACAAAATTTTAATTGAATTCTGGAGAGGATAAAGGAAAACTATAAAACGATAAGAATGTTTGATATACAAGTTGAAAATAATTATAAAATATTCCAGTACAGAAAACTTAAATCTAAAGAGTATAGTTAGTTCTCAATATATCAACTAAAAATATTCGAGTGATTGTGGATATGATCGTCTCAACGCCAATTGGTTAAAAATATTTAAACTAGAAGAGACCTGTTAATTTCATTGGAATATGCTAGATCGTAATTTCTTAACGGAAATCTACGCACTCCAAAAGGTCCGTGGATAGATTTTAGGCCAAATTTAGAATGCTTGTGAACTTAAATGACATAAACTACATTTTAATTCTCAATAAACTTTAACTATTACTATTTAATGCGTTAATAAGGAAGCACACAATATTGTAGATATGATTTTTAATATTTAACAATTGTCTTTCAATATAATTGGTTTCTTTCGAAATCCTATGTATGTTTTTATTTTTTTTTAATGCATTTAAATCATTATTTCAAGAAGTAAACCATGAGCTTCACCAGACTGTCAAAAGAATCTATGTTACACAAAAGTTTTAAAAACTAATCCAGAAACTATTCTGATTTCTTAGCTGCAGGCTTAAATGAAGTTGAAATAAAGTGCTCGGTTAATTATATAATTTATAATAGATTTTATCTTCTTACAACTGATAATTCCTTCTTCTTCAATTAATTAATACGTCAGCTAATCGTGGTAAAATATAATTCGTGTTATTTTATAAATATCGCAGAAGACCGCCTATGTTCATAATATTTCATTTTTAATTTCTTTCTTTCTTTCTCTGATATCTTGCAAAAATTTCTAAATAAAATTGAGTTTTTTTTTTAAATTATAAGTCAAATTAATATAAAAAGTTAAAAAGTGTACTTAAATCAATAATAAAATTTAGTATTCTAGAATAATATTTAAATTTGAATATTGATTCAATTGAAAAGTAAACAAACAAAAGTAAACATGACAATTCAAAATTTGCAATTATATAAATTACCTGGAATAAATTAGGTTTTATACTTACAGAAAATAAATAAATAATATTATAATAAGTTTTACGTATTAAAATAAATAAATCACTATTGCAAACAATACTAATTTAAGTTTACATTCTTAAGTTTTCATTTGTTCTAATCATTTTTACTCAATTATTTTTAAATAAAAGAAAAAAAGAAATAAATCTGCATCACTCGAAGATAGTTAAAGAAATCTTCAATTATGTATAAGACATTTAAAATTTGTGTTTTTTAAAAATTCCTTTTAATTTTTTATTGGCGACGAGAAAAATTGTAATAATTCGTTTTAATAATACATTAGATTTTTTCTAAGCTTTATTAAATGTCAAAATATTGAAGAATGCAAGAATTATATCGTAATAATGACCCTTTCATGCACTTTTTTTTAAATATTTCTTTTTTCTTTAGTACCTTTAATAATTGAATTTGCCTAGACACAAATCAATTTTGATGAATAAGCAGAGTTTCTTTCTTTCTGTACTTTTTCTCGATGAGAAAATTATATCTTAATAGGCTTCTGCGTGTATTTTTTTCTATCTCGTTTGGAGCTTTACTAATTTGGCTTGCTAATTTTCTGTTATGTTTATGGAATTTTTTTCCTATTTCCACTGTTTTGCGGTATGTGTTGCGGTAAAATAATTGAAGTGATGAAAAAGATAAGATGGAGTGATGGAAGCTTTATTAGAAAAGCTCGAATGGAAGAAGTGTAGTGGTAAATAGCCTGATATATATGGAATTAAATTAGAATAATTATATACTGAAGAAGTAAATCTGAACAATAAAATACAACCATAGAAAACTTAAATTATGGATAGGAACTAATAGTTTCTGATATAAGTTTAGTAACGTATGTCAGAGTAAATATAGACTTGCATACGTAGCTCATTATTTAAAATAAATAACTATACAGGGGCCTAAAGTTTACGCCGATAGGTCAACCCTTATGACTTTTAAATATTTGTGTATAAAAGTGTCTACTATGAAAGAGAAATATGCGAATGTCGAATGCGAAGGCTCGCGAATCTCTTAGTAAATGGTTTAAATGTCATCAATAGAAAAAAAATTAATTAAGAAGTTGCTTTAAAGTTTAAATTTAGACATTAAAAATCTGTTTCTCTTACCTTAAAAATGTTTATGAAGTTTTTTCGTGTCAACTTTCAGGACGCAAGAAAAATTTGGTGCTATAACTTAATGAAACTTAACGATATAAAATTTGTTGCGCTAGTAATTACATGATAAACGATTTAAAACGAGAATTTTAAGCATCAAGATGGAATTTTAAATTTGAAAAATCAGAATTTTTGCACTGAAATTTCAGAAAATTAAAAATTGATTAACGAAAAGGTGAACGTACTGATATATCAAAGTGAAGACGACGTTGAACTTAGCTAGATTAGAAAAAGAAAAGAAAATAAAAATAAATAATTTCGTAATTTTTAGTGTCTAGATTGCATCAAATTATTGTTTTAGGGGTATCATTAAAAAAAAATAATAATGAAAACGAAGATACGATGTAATTAACCAATTTCTGGAATTTATAAGTAAAATCTGCAGGAGCGTCATTATAAATGGAAAAAACTGCACATATTGGAATTGTTGTGTAATTGAATTGAACAGAGGAAAAAGAAAAAAAAAACTATTAATAGAGTAAAGAAACTGGATTTTTCTACAAAAAAAGAACACGAATAGCTCGAGAACTAAAAATAGTATGGCTAAGAGTTTAAAATACCGGAAATTTTTAGCAATATGCTTACAAGTGGCTCGATTAAGGAAACAAATGGTAGCGGGAAGGTGATTACAGCTTAAAAATCGAAACAAAACTACGAATACGATATGAGAAATGTACAAGAATGATGTAAAATGGCGTAGAACGAGAAATTTTATGAAAGAATTTAAACATTTCAAAATATTGCGCCAAGATTAAGTAAAAAGTTGAAAAGAACTAACGAGTAAGAACAAAAAAAAAAAACAAGCAAATTATCTTAGAAATAATTGTAAAACGAGATGGAAATTCTATGATATAACTTAATTTCCACATAATCATTATATAAAATGCCTACGTTTATAACGAGGTACACTTCAAGAATGATTTTTCAAATGAAGCGTTAGTAAACTATAACCAACTCAAAAGTGGAAAGGTTCAATTTTTTTCATTAGAAGGCGATAACTAACGTTCTGTAAAACCGCCAATAATTCAGTAGATAGAAAAGTTATGTTTAGAAGTCGATCTTGTTGTAGAAGTAGCCTCGGGACATCGAAAGTAATGATTCACAAGAGAGAAAAAGACAAAAATAAAAGCATTGACACAAGTCATTTTATCTTCCAAAACTAGATCGCTATCTTTTCAAAATGTTATTGGTTGAACTTTTTTTTTTTGTAACTATTGTATTTTGCTAGGATATTGCTGTCGGTAAAAGTTGTTTTTCTTCCATTTTCTAGATTTGTAATATGAGAAAGCCAGCTTGATATCGCATTACTTCTGTACCAGATTTGTAAAAATTGAAAATATTGAGAGACAAATATATTTTATTTTTTAGGGAAAAAAAATCTATATAGAGACTATATATTGTCGTTTTCGGTTTAAAGAAATCTGATCATAACGTAATTTCGTTTTGCGGTTTACAGAGGAACCGGGGTGAAATGTTATCCCTGTTGTATTTGTTTAGCTGTAAATGTTTGAAATTGGTTCAAAGATGAGGTAAAATATTGTAAAAAAAAAAGAAAGAAAATAATATATAATTTTTCCAAAATTTTGCTTTGTTATATCCATTATCCATAAAAGATTTTTATTGATTTAAAGTTAATTAACCCTCTTGTAGCTGATTTTTATAAGTAGTAACGCAATAATGTAGCTGCTAAAATGGGAAATCTAGTCCATTTGGGAATATAATGGATGATTTATCCCTATTAATTTAGAAGATAGGAAAATATCTAGGCTCTGTTTATTGATAAATGAACAGCGATTCGTCTCTATTAATTTAAGAAATTTGAAAGATGATCAAATCATCTTTTTTTATAGAAAAATGAAAGGTGATTTATCTATATTAGATTATGAAATAAATGTAAAAACATAATGTAACATTATTTTTTATGAAGCAAGACAGCGGTTTAACAATATCGATTTGAGAAGTATGGAGTAAGAAAGATGATTAAAGCTTGCAAGCCTACAATATATGGAGTTTTAAAAATATAAGCTTTTATTACTATTACTATTAAAAATCTTATAAATGTGTATTAATGTTGGGAAATACACAATTAATTTTTTAGCCTTAAAATCAATACGAATCATTTAAAATATTTGCAATGATTTAAACTGTTTTGGTTCAATTTTTCACGCATTTTAAAAAATATTTGATTGTCGCACGTCATGATAAATTAATATAAAATTAATTAAAATTTTATTTTAAATAACTTTCCTCCGAATCAAATTACAACAGTTTTTTCTAAGAAATAAAAAAAACACCAATAATCACAAGAATCCGGTTGAAAGTTATTTTAAAAAATTGTGTTTATAAATCAACTTCTTGGTCTTAAAAATGTTATTTAGAAAAGAAAAACGCAACAGTCAACTTCATTCCTGTCCGAAGCTTAGACCTACAAATAACACCTTAAAAAAACTGGGCTATTTCGGTGAAGAAAGAGGACCAATGCCTCTTTATCCACTTTATACTCAGACATATAGTGGAAGTTGACAGTTCCAACAAGTCACCTTCGAGCATTCCAAGCAACAGCTGGAGTCAATCTCTTTTCTTTCTCCTTGTGAAGGGAGAATGTGAGAAAACAGAAGCTAGCTGTCACACTAGCCTTTATATCTATCCACACACATTCTAGGTAAAAGGAACTAGTCGAATAGTGTAAATACAAAAATAAAATTCGATATTTTTTTTATTTAATTATCTCTTCCTAATTGAAATTTAATTCTTCTTAACGAGAATTAAAATCGAATTTTCGATAGAAAGTCATTTTTTTATTACCGTAAATGTTAAAAAAAAAAGTATAAATGGCAGAAATTTTAAATTTGTTTCTCTTTCTTTTGGCTCTTGAGCTTATTAAAGTCTAAAATATAAATTTTTTGATGTTACTTTACAAAGAATTAATTAAAATGCCATTTTTTCAAGATTAAATTCTTTTATGTATCAACAACAATATCTTAATGATTTAAAATTGAGCTTATCCAATTGTTACCTGCAAATTAAATTAAATTATCTGTTAGAGATATTACAAGTATCCTTTACACGAATTTAATACCAATGATAAGTACTTTTACACAGAATTAAAGTCTAAAGAGTAGGATTCTTTTGTCTGAAAGAGTCTTTCTCATGAAAAAACCCCTCAAAACAAAAAAAAATATAGTTGAAAATGAACATTTTTAGTTTCGATTTTTTGAAATTATTCACTTTGAATGTTTGTATGTCTATCTGTTATAGTTAAATCTAAAATTAGGATTGAATTTGCTACTAATTTTGGTCAATTTTTGATTCACGAAGTCTATTAAAATATAATAATAAAGTTTATTTATTATTATATTTCTTCGAAATGATTAATTAACTCGTGCTTTTTTCTAATTCTTATTCCCCCAAGCAGTTATTAATATCAAGATGTATTATAGATTTTATTTTAAAAAGAGGGAAACATAAAGCAGAACGAAAAAATGGCCAATCTCTTCAAATCATGAGCCAAATAAATCTTTGACAGGGATTATATTTTATTACACGACATTTACTAAGCTCATATTTGTTATTTCCATTGTTAAACTTGATTACAAAATAAGAAAATAGAAAAAAAATGAAGTAAATATGATAAAAATAGCATTTTGCAAATATTTTTATGCACGTGGGAGATGGGAAAAAACAAGATAGGAACGTGCATAGCTTACGATATCAGTTGTTGATCAGATGAGAAAGTGGTCCACACCCGTTTCGACTAGAAAGTGTGGCAATGGCCGTTTTCTCTTGAATATTTCATTTCACTTGATCTAGACCCGAAGAAGAAGAAGAAGAAGAATGAAAGCATCAGCAAGATGCGCTGTCTCTTGTCGTCTTCGGGTTCGTAGCTCTTTCGTCAAACCAAAATATCTTCTCCAAATGGAAATAAAAATAAAAAATAGAGTTTCTTTTGCATAAAATAAACTGGAAGAAATAGTAGAATTTAAAATCTTTCAGGTGTGAACATTTTTAGAATGGATTCGATGATGAAGAGGATAGCACTTTTTTTTCTTCCTCTCTATCTCGCATTATTCTCCTTTCTTTTACCAAACGATTTTTTAAATTTCCGGGATTGGTTTAGGCTTTGCAAATCTCTAAAATGTATACTTATCTGTTAGTTAAAGGATCTCTCCTAAGTTACGTTTGATGAATGATCCATGTTTTAAAGTCTCTTGGGATAAAAAGAATTCATAAAGAGAGGTATAAAGCATTATCTGGCTACAACTAGTATTTTCGACAGATTTATGCTTTTGTCAGTTTTTCGAGGAGCTCGTTTCACTTTAATAATCTAGGCTTGTCCCAATTGTTGCCTTTGGAGCATCTTTTTGATTAACAATGACGAGAGGGACATCTTTCATGGGCTAGAAAAACCCCTCTTTTTTTTATGGGGTTCTTTTCTCGTCCCGATCGGTAGAAGGCTAAGTATTTTAGGAGCCCCGTATTTTGTTACCATACAAAAGACAGTAAGTATGGAGAGATATGCATTCCGGGGGGGTTTCCCTGAAATATATGTTTTATTATATACGATCAGTGATTTAAACGAGAAATCGAACAGTGAGATATCGATGTCAGAGATTTTTTCTGAAATTTATTATTTGTAATATTCAGAGATGTCCCAGAAATATATTATTATATTTATTTGAAATATGAAATATTTTATTTAAAGATTTATCTGTAAAATTATTCAGATTCTTTCCTATTTTACTGGCTGATTCCTTCTAATAATTACAAATATGGTTAAAGTAATTTATTTTATGTTTTTTCCATCGTTATAACATTCTTCAAAAAGGTTTTATTCTTGATGACTCATAGATTATTCGTTGAAATTATTCCATATTTTGTTCCCATCATTCTAAATTTTCCCCATCTATAAATATTTCTCCTACTTCTTTTAATCTTTGAACAATGAGATAATGAACCTGAAGATTCGCCGAAATATATTTCTAATAGACCTTCACTCTCAATGGGGATTCTCCTATCAACAAATGGCTCGGTTATAAATTTAGCCTTAATTATGATCATAAATTCTGCATTATTAATACGATTCTGATAGGAAAAGATGAAAAATTTATCTAAGGTAGGATAATTTTTCCGAAAGAAACTCATTAAAAAATTCAAACATGTTTGAGGCTGTAGAGAAAGCATGCAGAGTTCGAAGACACGAAGATATCCCACCGAGTAGGGTAATGCGCGCAACATAACCAATTAATTTTGTACAACAGGAAATCAAAGTGATTTATTTGGCTGTTTTGTTGAATTCCCGTGGTTCCTCTGATTCAATGAATTCTTCTTAACACATTTTTTTATTCAATTATTCTTGTAATTATACCTTTCTTATGACCTCGACTGGTTTTTTAAATACAGCGTGCCTTCATATAAAAAGCAAATGTACGTGTTTTCAAACTTCTATTTTCGTGATTTCTCATTTAAATACACATTTAAATATTTAAGAATAATTAATTAAATAAGGTCGAGTGCACATAATGAGACGAACAAAGAAGGTTTTCCTCCCGCTACAGATAGACACCCCTATTGATGATGAACTCTTCTATGCATAATTTATGCTACTGGAAAACCATTTATCTTTATATCAACTCTAAGTTATAAACACTGTTTACAAAACTGGCGAACAATAGGAAAAATCATAACTACGTGTGAATATATAAGCATTTATCAGTACTCCAGTTTACAACTAGCTACATTTAATCTCGCCTAGCACACGTCTATATGTCTATTCGGCATTTATAGAGAGAAACTTGTTGACTTATGCCACGGGAGACATCCATCAAAAAAGGTTTTGTGGAGAAACACCTTCGAGTGAGAATGGTTGTAACAGTTGCCGTCCGATAACAACGACTACATCAATCTCACTGTAAAAACATGCAAGCACACTGTTATTATGATCCGCTGTATGACATCAAGTCAAACCACTTGCTATTACTCGCTTTTTTTTTTGTCACGAAGTTTTGCTTGGCAAGGTACCATTCCACTTGAATTATGTGCAGCACAGTAATGCTATTGTTAAAGTATAGAATTTCCAGGTAGTTAACGTTTCCGAAATCATGTAGCCCATTCGATACCATACCTTTTGTTATTAAAGTAGTATTTTATGTTTGCCTGCCAATTTATATTAACTTGAAGCTATTTATGGTTTTTCCTGTTTACTGCTGCGTTTTCGGAGATTCATGTTTTTCTCTCGTGTAATTCACTATTATCGTTTCCCATAATGTTTTACATGGATAATTATAAAATTTTCTTGCATTCTACAAGTTTTGTAGTTTAAAATTAGATTATTAGTTTAATTAGCTTTTTATTTGGATTAATTAATTAGCTTAATTAAAAAATTTCGCATATTTTTGAACCATAATAGCAGAAAATGGATAAAAAATATTTCGTAACTTACAGTGAATAGTTCATTTTAATCTAATTAATGAATTAAAAATTTGAAAGATTTTATTCTGAATCCTGACATAGACCCTATACAAACTAAATCAAGTTTTATCTGCTACTAATTGAACAATAGATATGTATTTTAGAGGTTTCCCTCTTTCCCTCGTTTCAATCAGTTATGTGGATTAATTTGAAGTGTCAGAATGATAGCCTACAGTAATCTAGCATATATTTTTCAGAGGATCTTCCTGCGTATTCATTATATACATGGCTTTTATCATTTCTCGAGAATTCTAAGCTTTAAAAATCTGTTAGTGTCATCCTGGAATATTAAATTTAATTGTGTTTTGATATTTTGGAAGTTATTTCTCATAAAAGAAGGGCAAAACTTTCTTTCAAAGGAGTGTCGGTTTCTTTACCAGCGAGGGGTGAAAATCTTAATCAATACACAAGACTGCATTCATTGTGCTTCTGTAAGGAGCAGGGACGGGGAGGGCGTTGAAAAGTACAGCACTTTCGACTTTAATCTTCAGTATCATCACATTCAGCATCCCGATACTTCCTATTCATCACATGACAAACGACTCAGACAGGACCCAGACAATATCACGACTTAGGACTCTTCACACCTGCAAACTATCCAACCGATGGGCAGGGGAGAGGAGAGATTTGTATAGGCCTAAATTTATATATATATATATTTTTTTTTTTCTGTAAACAAACTACTTTAAATTTATATTATTTTATATTATATAAGTTATTTTAAAGTAGTAAAGTTTATCACGACTTAGGACTCTTCACACCTGCAAACTATCCAACCGATGGGCAGGGGAGAGGAGAGATTTGTATAGGCCTAAATTTATATATATATATATATTTTTTTTTTTTTCTGTAAACAAACTACTTTAAATTTATATTATTTTATATTATATAAGTTATTTTAAAGTAGTAAAGTTTGACGTGAAGAACACTTTTAAAGTACGAAAGAAAAGTATCACTTATAAAAGTAAAGAAGTTTACAAGTACTTTGATTTAGAAACCGCAAAGAAAAACAACCAGAGGGGATTCTTGGATTTTTCAAAACTTTGCCTTCTTCTGCTTCTTCCTGTCTATTTTTGTAAAAGAGATTAAGTTTTCTGATGGAAAAGTTTGTTTTATTGGTTTTCAGATGATTAATCGAGGATTATCATCCTTTCACTTTATGTAGAGATTAAACTGTTTTTTAAAGTGACGCCTCTTGCGTCTATAACACGTAATATTATTTTGTACATCTATAGACAAACTTGTGAGAAAACCTTACGCTTTCTGCTACAGTGCATTACTTCTATAAATGTTAAAAGACAAGTGTATTGATTTCCTGTTGACGGTTTTCTAGTTCTGTTAGTGTTTGCTATCGGAAGAAACTCGATTTGCGTTGGATTATCTAACGCAGCATAAGTTCTAATTAATTTTAGAATATAAAAAGTTCCCTTAGTTTATACCCATTGTTTATAAATTTTTGGTTGAAAGTACATTGATTAATATTAAATGCAGTTTTAACGTTTCTACTTAAGAAAAATGTTATTTCATCTTCATACAAGTGCATAAAATTCTCTATTACTAAATTTCAATAGAGAATTACACATGAAGCGTTAGCATTAAGAGGGAAATTTCTTCAGTTTTAATATATCACATGTAAAGAAAGTTTCCTATAAAGACCATTTCACAATATCAGAGGATGATTTCATGACAGCGCTAAGAGATTTTTTAAAAAATATATACTATATATATATTATAAATTATCAAGAAAATTCTGGAAAAATGTCATCGGATTAACGGATGATATCCTGCTTTTCAAAGAAAAAGCATCGAAACATGGAGGAAAATGTTCTTTAACAAAAATATTGTATATCCTGTAGGCGTGTTTCGAGAGTATATTATAATCTATTTTTTTGAAAAACTTAACGGTGAGAATGGGTGTAACATTTTATCTTCTCTCCGGGAAGTCGAAATAAAATTGAAAAAACAGCCTTCGGAACACGTGTGCAATTAAAGTCCTAAGTATTCTCATGACCTTACTTTTCATTTGTGTTTCAATATGAGTAAAATCGGAGAAAAAAAATTTAAGTACAACAGTCTTGTTTCGAAAGATACGAACTTAAAAGAGATTATCAAAGACTTTACTTGTCAAACATTCTCCAGTAATTTCCTGCTTGAATGAAACTAAAATGTCTGATCACAATGAATAGAGGAAGGTAAGCTTAGAAATAAGGTTGAAGCTTACTTAAGAAGCCATAAATAATTTATTCATTCCAATTAGGTACGTCGCCTGCGGAGCTGCTTTTCTAGTCAGACCAAGTCAGGAGTGACTAATAAATTCACTCCAAGTCACAACTCGGGAGTGGCACCCTGCAATACTTTCATTTTTCTGAGGTTTTTCTAGGGCCTTCGAGAGTCTAAGTTCTTAGAAAAAGCTTCTTTTGCTAGATCTTTGTAGCCAGAAAAACATCATAGGAAACACGAGAAAAATTTTGGAATACAAAGACTGGAAGTTATATAGTACTAATTTTATATAAAAGATAAGAATGTTGCAGATCTCAACTCGTATAAATACTTTCTAGAATGCTTTGTCTAATTGCTTATGATGTATAAAAATATGGAAGCGTTTATGAAATTATTTAAAATGATAGAAGACTCAGTTCTTAATTGAAGATTATCTTCAGAATGCTTTAAATCCATTAAAAGTATATGAAACTATAGTTTGAATTCTCAGATATTTTATACTTGTGAACCTTTAGAAGGCTTTAGACTTTATGAGATAGGCTTAAAATGGAATTTCAGGTCTTACAAAATGAAAGAAAAAATTTTGTAAGCAAAGTTCGGGAGATAAATTTCGTAAGAATTTGATAAATTGCTTTAAAAAAGTGTTAAACACTAAAAATAAAAATAAAATTTTAGTTTTTTAAGTCAAAAAATTTATTGAATTTTAGAAGAAAACATTTAAATTATTAAATTATTTTAATAATAAATAGGACAATATTTATTTATTTTATTTACTCATTACTTATTCAAAAAAGAAAAGAAAGAGAAAGCCAAATAATACAAAATTTTCAAATAGCCTAAACTTTAAAATAGCACAACAAACAAAATAAAATTAAAAATTATGTGCTTGTTAAAGTTTGAAATTTTAAATTTATACAAATTTTTGTTTGTCTAAAATTAATTATGACCTATCTTAACAGAGCAATTTACTTACAGAGAACATATTTTCTTCATTTTTGACTTTTATTAGTCGAATAAAGTTAAATATAAATTAAAATATAGTTATATTTATCACATATAAACATATATAATTATATAAATTTATATTATTCTTTAATAATACTACAGTAATTAAGTTTAAAAATAATCTTTTTATTATTGGAATACTCGTTTGACTAGACTTCAATTCTTTCTGGTATATCCAAAAAAAGAAAAAAAAGCAGCAGCATTTGAAAAATATATATTCAAATATTATGCAAATGACTTATTACACTTCAGAAATAAAAATAAAAATCCTGATCATTGTTCAATGCGGCTCATTGAACATCGTAACCATTACTTCAGGTGTCAATGATCCTCTTTCTCATTTTTAAATACTCCTATATCATTTCCGTAAAAAGTATTGCTCTGCCATTATCAGACAGGTTTGGACGTTATCTAAATTTTCTTTTTTTAAATCTCATCTCTAACTAGAACCTCTGCTGATGCAAACGATTCGCTTGAAGCAAAACTATAGTAAGGGCATATGCATGCCTTGCTTCCTTTATCTGAAGAATGTTATTCAAAAGTTTGCTTGTTTCGGAAAACAATGAGTTACTACTAATCCTCCATTTGCTTCAATAAGTCTAACATCTGCTTCCAGGCAATCAAATTTAAAGCGAACTTATCTTTTTGTAAAGGTCATTACCTCTTTTCCTACTGGTTTCTTCCCTTTAACACCCTTTGGAAATGCATAGTTTCCTTTATTCAACATCGGTTTTTGTCAGTGTGACTAAACCGATTCTTACGAAATTTTCTATGCTACTAAGCAACAACGAGTGCTACTTTGATAACAAATTTAAACAGGAATAACTTTAATAATCTGCCCATACAAAAGGCTGAAAGAAAATTTTTGCTTCCAGCCTCTACGAATTTGCATTGAAGATACGTTACAAAATTTTACGCAAACGTAATTTATTTTCTGTACCAATTTTGTATTAAAATATAAATTTAGCTTGTTTTAAACTTTCCGATCTCTCTCCCTGATTGTTTGGATTCAGTTAATTTAGTTAAAAGTTTATTTAATTTTCTATATCATAAACTGTAATTAATCCCAATTATATTATAAATTTATAGATTGCTTATTTTATATAAATAAAAGTAATTATGTCTAGAATTTTAACTTATAGACTGCAAATAATTAGCTCTTCAGACGACTGAAAACTTTATAAAGATTTTTAATTAATGTTTTCAAGAAGTAAATTTGAAAGTCTTAAAATTTAAAGTTTAGAATTTTAATAAGTCATCTTTTAAATTAATACCTTAAATAAAATTAACTTCTAACTTTAAAAAAGAAAAGAAAAAAAATGGAATTAATAGTTTGAAACTAAAACATATTATATTTATATTTAATAATAAAATTACATTGCATTTTTAATTAACTTAATAATTTAAAATTATTCGTTAATTATTCGTCTTGGAAAATTTAAAATTTTGTAATTAGTGCTTCAAAAAATATATATTTTATTGCCCAATTTTAATTAATATCTTAATTAAATTTAGCTCAAAACTAATAGTTGTTGAGCGGTCCAAAAGTTAATTAACTGTTATACATATTAAATTTCTCCCCTACTCAAATACAATACTCAAATACTTCATTATATCTTCTCCAATTTTATTTAAAGAAAATATTTTCTAAACTCAGCTTACGATTTACACTTACAAATATGCTTGTAACATGTAAAATAAGACATAATTGACTGACGGTTGGATCTTATTTTAGTGAAGTAATTTCTATAAAAAGATTAGAATATTTGATCTGATATTGGTTTCTAACTTAATCGTATAGAATATTCTTGTTTTAATTAACATAATAGAGAAAGATAGTTCCTAACTGAAAATTTTAAGAATTATAATATTTTTATTCTAGTTTTTTCAATGTAACTTACTATTACTAAGAGTTGAAATTCAGAGTCTATTCTAATCGGGAATCGAACCCGGATCCTGCTGATACAAGAGGAACGCATTACTTGAAGTCATCATTTATGAGAACGTAACTAATTGTTAAGAATATAAAATCTTAATTTAAGTAATTTTCGGATTTAATTAATTATTTTTAATTATTCAATTAATATTTGAATGTTTTTAATTTCGATTTTTCATTTTGCAATTTACAGATTATTATTTCAAGACGGAAATACTTTCTTTTTCTTTTTCTATGACTGACCTTTTCCGCCTTCTAAGACAGTTTGATAAAAAACATAATATATAGAAAGAAGTTTCGAACAGCTGTCCTTATTCATTTTTCAGATAAATTAACTAAAAAATATATGTTTAATTTATACCTTTATATGGTCTGACATGTAACTTGCAGTGCATGAGATATCTTTGGAATAAAATGTGAATTTTCGATTAAAGGTTCCTCATCTTTGACTTATAATTTTACCATAAACTTAAACTTAAACTTAGAACTATTTTTTAAGTTATCATTCTTTATTAACCACAAATAGGTTCATAAAATTGAAAGTGTTTCCAAATTGTTAGTTCCAAGATTCCTATTTTGAGAACTAAAACTTTTAAGTTCTAATATATCATTTGAAATTTTATATTTGTTAATATTGTTTTCAACAAAGAGAGCACAGTTATTTTTCTTCTCTCAAATTTTGAGTATTTTTTTCACTTTTTTTTTTGCTAATATTTGAAAAGAGATCATTTCCAAACAGAAAATTTTGGAACTAGAAGTTATACGAGCTACAATATATTTCATTCTACCCATTTTTACTTCAATATCTTTCATGATATTTCCCTGCAGCCCATTTTTAGCTACGATCTTTCATGGCTGGCTTACGACTAGCAGACTTGAAGATCTTCTTCTCTGCCTTCCTTACTTCTTGCAAAATTAAAATTGGAACAGAATTAAATTAAAATTTGAAAAGAAGAAGAAGAAGAAAAAAAGAAACTGTAAGAATTTCAGTACGGTTGAATAATTTCCGTACATCACGTTTTGAAAGATGATTGCGATTGGGAACAATCATTAACTTCTTCACTTTTCTTGTCAGGCTCTTTAAGTATTGAAGCACGTTTCTTCTACCTATTTATATTCTGTTAGAATTTAGAGTTTCTTCAATTCTTAACCACTATTTTTATTCGGTCTGTATTTATAATTCAAGCATACAAAAGCCTCCCTCGAAGAAATAAGAAGAAAAAATATGATGTCTAATATGAAATCTCGTGTATTGATGTTTCCATCGGAGAAGAGTTCGTGGCTCATTGATTCCTTCTACTAACTGTACCATTTAGAATATCTCTAGAAAGCGTTATAAATCTATCAAAACTGTCTGATTACACCGAGTTTTGAAGTGAAATGCGCTTTTATTTTTTTTATTTTTTTCCACTTTTTTCCCCTCGTGTCTACAAAAAACAAAAATTATCTTTGCTCCTCCACTAAGAAAATAAAAATGCATAATTTAGTAGAATTGTTATTTTATTTAAATTTAAAGTTTTTATTTTTCTTAATGCAGTTGTGTTTATGGCTCAAATCTATGTTTTGAGAGCGTTTATGGAGTCGTTTCGTTCGTCGTACGTTACGGTTGGTAGTATGACTTTTTTTTTGTGCTTTTTCTTTGAAAATTTATTGCATATTGGCTGCTTTTATTTTTAGAATCATTAATTTTACTAATAATTGCATTATTTTATGTGTTTAAATATGTTTAAACACATAAAATAATTGCATTATTTTATGTGTTTAAATATGTTTAAACACATAAAATAATTGCATTATTTTATGTGTTTAAATATGTTTAAATTAATTTTTTAATGTAATAAAATAAATTATAATAAATATTTCATTTAAATTGCTATAATTTTATATTTTTTGATAGCATCTCAATTTAAAGAGCTCTTGTCTTTTATTAAATTAAGCTAATTTTCGTGTTTTTAATTTAAAATTTTAAAGGCAAAAGCCGTAGTTTCTTTTTTATGAATTATATTTATTTATGAAATTTTTAAACTATTTAAGCATAATTTTTTAGTCTTTAAAATTTTTTAAAATTTAAAGACTTTATTACTAGAAATATTGTCTTTATCTTAAAATTATATTTTAAGAATAGAAATCATAAAATTTCAGAATTGAAAATCAATAAAATAAAAGAAAAATGATCGAGGTTTATATGTTGAAGAGAACCGTAGACGTGTGTCGGATATGAACATTAGAAAAAAAGAAAAAACTGATCTTCCCCAGAGAGAAGTATGCATTAGTGTGGAGGCAATGTTCCCCCTAATGTATAGAGTAAAACAAAGAGGATGAATATCGATCAGATGACGTGGCATGATGTATATCGAGTGCTTAATGTTCCAGTTTGTCAACATCGACTCTGTCTATCTTACACCATTCAAAGTTATTCTACAAAAATATTTCTCTTTTAAACGAAAAATGCTGTTTGTCGATAAGATAGTTACTCGACAAAGTTCTGAATTTAACGTGTGTTTTATCCAAACAGTTAAGAGGGTTCCTTCAACTCTATAAATCTATTACAAGGTTACGTCTCGTCTATGACTTCCATTCTAGTTGATTGGTACATATTCCTATCGAGACCAGAAAAAGTTCTTGTACATGTTTTCTCTATCGCAAGCAAACACATCATTTTACTCTATTATTTGCAAAGATAGGAGACATCACTCTTGAGATATGCTGAATTAGAATATTGCTAGTAATCCCAATTGATTAAAGTTAAACATAATATATAGAACATCTAGTGAAGAACCATTATTAAAGCGGAAACCTCGCTTCACGTTAATGTCGTTAATTGATTCATTAATTAAATTATGTAAAATTATTCGAAATTATATAAATTTTAATGGAAATAAAAACTTTAAAACGAGTATATATTTTTTTAAATTACTAATTTTACACATTAAATTTCGTTCGCTTTTCGTAGAAACCTTTCAAAAAAATGAGTTTTTTGCATTAGTAAATTCGATTTAAAACCCTATAAAAATCAAATTTTAAGATATAAATTATGTTTATAAGCATTGAAATGCTTCTTTTTAACATAAAAAAGGAGTAAATTTAAGGATAAACAGTAAAATTAAATTTTAAAAAATACCTTAAAATACTGTCATTTTGAAGTATGACACTTTGATTGAAAGAGAAAATTAAAAATATATTTAAAGACGGGAAAGATTTTGGGTTTTTGAAGAATTTTACAATATAATTTAGTTCAAATGAAGTAGAAGAAAATTAAATGAAGGAATCGACAGAAGACGGTCGGAATGATAGCATAAACGTTCTTTCTCCGATAAATGTGGGATATTTTCTGTCGAGTGAGCGAGGAATATCTTAATTTGAAGTGCAAGTGTCAAACTGGTGACACATGAAACTCTACGATAGATATCCTAATCGATTAGGTAGAAGTAAAGCGAAGATATCGTCAGGTAAGTCACTCTTCAGAAGACGTCACTTCTTGATATCATTTTAATGAATAATGGAAAGGAGAAGAATGCAGAATTATAGATTGAGACCTTTTAACATAAACAGTTCTTTCGAATTCATTTTATTATTGGAGATTTTTCTATATTAGAAATCGATAAAATAAAACTTGTGATTTTTCACAATAAAACTGCATTTATACTCATTTTCTTCTTGATTTTTCGCTCAAATAAAGAATAGAGACAAAAGTTTTTAAAATTGTTTAAATAATAAACGCATATTAAATATTAAAAAAAATAAAATTAATAAAAATTTTAACATTCTTCTTAAACAAAAATATATTCTGTAAAATAATCCTGTGCTCTTGATTCAGAATTATTTTTTCAAATAACGTTATTAATTATTCATAGATGGCGACATGTTCTATGTGAATTTATAATGAGTCAAATATTTTTGAGAACTGTTCCACATACGATGTTACCTATGCATACATTCTTATGCTTTAGGACTTGGCACTTACTGTTAAATATCAATTTTAAACAAAATTTATTATTGAAATTTGTATAAATTAGAGCTTTATACTTTTTTTTCTATTAAGAATAGGGAAAAAATGATATTTTTGGTGAACTGAAACGCAACACTGAGTAATTTTTTTTCATAATTTGTGAATATTTTTCTACGATGATTAATGGTTCAAATAAGATATATGTAATATGATTTCGCGGCTATCGGAGTTTAGTTATATTTCATTTTACATAAGTGAAAGTAGACATTAATAAATTTAAAGAAAGAAAAAAAGCGTTACCCACTCAATTATTACGAAACTTCCATTATTTGAGGGTAAACTGTTAAGAATTCCGTATCATTGTCTACGTCTCAGTAAATTTTTAAACAAAAACAATGTTTTCTCCGCCATTAATTGAAGGAAAACGTTTCAGCTCCGCCCAAATATAGCGTCTGCTGAGGCTGATAGGTGCGAAAAGTTTAAGTGAAATTACTTTAAGATCTATTGTCTTTTACATCTGAGGCTTCTAAAGAGAAGATAATCACTTCTCTTCTTCCAGAAATAGGTGTTTCTGCCTTTAATAGTTTCAAAAAGTATTAAGTTGGCAGAGATTTCTACGAATCCGATATCATTTGCTGATAAATGGCACATGGTCACGTGAAAATTGTTTTCTATCTTTGTGTACGGTAGCAGAAGTGTATCATTATTATTTTCTTTTTTCCCCTACCTATTATAAGTTAAAAGAAAGAGAAGTGACAGGTTTCATTTATCATTTCTTACATGCAGATATATAAAACAGGTGTATAAAGTTTGCTGTAACTATTTTGTGTAGTGATTTTTCACTTTTTGAATTTTTAAAATGCAGAAAAGAGAGTCGAAATGCCACAGTTTGATTTGAAGAACTTAAGATATAGATGGGTGGATGCTTTTAAAGCTACAGTCTGGAATTTTTGTCTTAGAATTACATTGGATGTTCTTTCCATTAAGATGAAGACATTAAAATAGATAATAACTGTGATAAATTTTAGTTTTAGATGAGAATGCCATGTGATAAACAGGCTTAAACTGTGGACGTATGCAAATTTTATATGAATATGCTTCGAATTTAAATGAAAAATAACATAAATTTTATAATTGTGGAGAAGTAAACATTGAAACATACCATTCCCGTAAAGTTTTATGGCTTTTGTGTTTACTATTGTAGAAAATAATACAAAATTGTACAGCTCGGTGACTTATATTTAATTAGTAAGAATATCTTTTATCATCAATACTTTTTAGTTAACAATGAACAGAATGCTGTAGAAATCAGAAGAAACGTTAACTACAACGGTGTGGTAAACGAAGACATAATAAAAAAAACAAGACACATACTCCGGATCTCTTTAACTGATCCAACAAAGAAAAGTAAAGCAATTTGGAACTTTTTCCATGTATAAATTAAAAAAGAAATCAAAAGAAAAATCCCTGTTTGGTCATTATCTCCGGGTTAAAACTTAAATCATCAGAAACATCTGCTGGAACCCAGTAATTGGGACAAGTACAGTTATGCGGGAAGTACACTAAATAACATTTAATGTATATCATTAACCGGTGGACTATAGAATCTATTTGGGTCCTCATAAAGCGGGAAAAAAGTGTAGGCCTCATCCAAAACGACACTTAATCAACCATCTAGCACGGGATAGATGAAACGTTGTACTATTTACTCGGCCCTAGCCAATTTGTATTCTGACATATTCACTTACACGTCCGAAGCATAAAAAACTGCCTATTTTGCACCATCTGAACACTTTATAACGATAGATTAAACATGTAGAAGTAAGCCGAGTTAATAGCGAGCACATTTCTATATGCTGTGTGCGGTTACATAAGTTTGCGGTTAGTCATCCGTAGCGGGAAAGGAATTACTCGACTGATTGCACACTGTAAATCGATGGATTAACATTCATGACACGTATACCGTGCACACACCACTTTGCATTCGAAGTCGAATCGCTTCTTTCGCCACACCCTGCCTTCAGTCACTGCTGTTTTTGGAACAATATTAAAGTAGAACTGATACTGTCACATAGACAAGGTTACCTATGGTCTATGTGGTTACAAAATGAGCTTAGAGTGCTTTGACTTCTAGAATATCATTGCAATTCTTATGGAATCCTAAGAGAATTCTACAATTTCTACTTTACGTTCAGAAGTGTGAAAGGTAGAACGAATGTCAAGAAGATCAAGAAAAGAAAATTATGTTTCGGTTAGAAAATCTATGGAAACAATCTTGAAACTGATACTATAAATTGCAAGCGAAGCTTGAAGCAGAGAGGAAAAAATTGTTGAAAATCGAGATGGATCATGCAAAATACAAGAAGGAAAAAGTTGAGATGAATGTTTATATGCAAAATTTGAAGTTGAATGCTAGAAATCTCATGATACTATTAAGATAAATGATGTAACTTTATAACCTAGACTTGAGACTGAATACCGCAATATCATGCCAGAGAGTTGAGATGAATGTTATAAAATATGTTTGGTATAAGTAGAGTTGAATGGTTTAAAGTTGAAGAATAAAAATGGAAAAATATATTGAGGTATATGCTATAAACATAAGCAAATTCGAAAAGAATACTTAAAAAGAAAAAAAAATGAGGAGAATAATAGAAATTTACAATATTGATGGAGGAAAAACATTAAAAAAAGTTTATAAGCAAGAATTGATACGAATGCAAATACGAGTTCAGATGAATGTAATAAGCTAGAAAAACTGAAAGGAATTCTACGGAATTCATCAAGATAAATTGAGATAAATGTTTCAAGTTTGTTTAGAAACATTACAACAACGCCATCAAATCACGAAAACGTTGTTCAGGTGAAGATATTCTGAAGATTGAAACAATTTATTGTTACAGTTATAAAAGTATTTTTGAATATCCCAAATAAATAGAATATCGAATTGTATAAAAAGAAAAGCAAAAAAAGAAACAATAGTCAAAGACACTTACGTAATTTTTTTTCTTTTAATTCCGTAAAGAATAGTGCAATACTTTGTGATCGTTTTGTTTACTTTGTACAAAAATATAAATAAATAATTTTCATTGGAAATGTTAATGTTGTTTTATCAAATTATTTGTTTAGCGGAATCATCTAACGGAAAATAAATAATTGAAAGAATGTTTACATCTTTAGAAATCGGATCAAAGTAACCGTTCGTCTTCTCATCCATTCTGTTTATGATTGAAGTTCATAGATTTCCTTCTCTTGCAGTTTTTGTATTTCGCCATGTTCCGTGTGATTTGCATGTGTAGTTTACATTTTCTACTTCTTTCCTTCTTATTATTTTTCCTTACTTAGATTTTCTTCTAGTTTATTTTTCTTTCTTCTTTTCTTGTTTTTCTTTACAGTATATACTTTCTTCTTCTCTGTTTCATTTGTTTATTATTTTATATTTGTTTATCCTTTTCTTTCTCCTGTTTCCCTTACGTTTTTCTTTCTCCTATTTTCCTGTTTCTGTATATTGTTTACATTATTTATCTTATTTATTTCTTACATTTTTAAATATGAGAAAAATGTCTTCTTTCCTAAACATTTTTTAAGCTAGACTATGCATCTTAACTCTATCTTTATATTAGGACTCAGGATCTACTCTATAAAATAGAATTACTTTCGAGATTTTTCGTTTTTTTATGCATCAGAATCAGTTCTTTTATANTTTTCAAAGAAAAAGCATCGAAACATGGAGGAAAATGTTCTTTAACAAAAATATTGTATATCCTGTAGGCGTGTTTCGAGAGTATATTATAATCTATTTTTTTGAAAAACTTAACGGTGAGAATGGGTGTAACATTTTATCTTCTCTCCGGGAAGTCGAAATAAAATTGAAAAAACAGCCTTCGGAACACGTTTGCAATTAAAGTCCTAAGTATTCTCATGACCTTACTTTTCATTTGTGTTTCAATATGAGTAAAATCGGAGAAAAAAAATTTAAGTACAACAGTCTTGTTTCGAAAGATACGAACTTAAAAGAGATTATCAAAGACTTTACTTGTCAAACATTCTCCAGTAATTTCCTGCTTGAATGAAACTAAAATGTCTGATCACAATGAATAGAGGAAGGTAAGCTTAGAAATAAGGTTGAAGCTTACTTAAGAAGCCATAAATAATTTATTCATTCCAATTAGGTACGTCGCCTGCGGAGCTGCTTTTCTAGTCAGACCAAGTCAGGAGTGACTAATAAATTCACTCCAAGTCACAACTCGGGAGTGGCACCCTGCAATACTTTCATTTTTCTGAGGTTTTTCTAGGGCCTTCGAGAGTCTAAGTTCTTAGAAAAAGCTTCTTTTGCTAGATCTTTGTAGCCAGAAAAACATCATAGGAAACACGAGAAAAATTTTGGAATACAAAGACTGGAAGTTATATAGTACTAATTTTATATAAAAGATAAGAATGTTGCAGATCTCAACTCGTATAAATACTTTCTAGAATGCTTTGTCTAATTGCTTATGATGTATAAAAATATGGAAGCGTTTATGAAATTATTTAAAATGATAGAAGACTCAGTTCTTAATTGAAGATTATCTTCAGAATGCTTTAAATCCATTAAAAGTATATGAAACTATAGTTTGAATTCTCAGATATTTTATACTTGTGAACCTTTAGAAGGCTTTAGACTTTATGAGATAGGCTTAAAATGGAATTTCAGGTCTTACAAAATGAAAGAAAAAATTTTGTAAGCAAAGTTCGGGAGATAAATTTCGTAAGAATTTGATAAATTGCTTTAAAAAAGTGTTAAACACTAAAAATAAAAATAAAATTTTAGTTTTTTAAGTCAAAAAATTTATTGAATTTTAGAAGAAAACATTTAAATTATTAAATTATTTTAATAATAAATAGGACAATATTTATTTATTTTATTTACTCATTACTTATTCAAAAAAGAAAAGAAAGAGAAAGCCAAATAATACAAAATTTTCAAATAGCCTAAACTTTAAAATAGCACAACAAACAAAATAAAATTAAAAATTATGTGCTTGTTAAAGTTTGAAATTTTAAATTTATACAAATTTTTGTTTGTCTAAAATTAATTATGACCTATCTTAACAGAGCAATTTACTTACAGAGAACATATTTTCTTCATTTTTGACTTTTATTAGTCGAATAAAGTTAAATATAAATTAAAATATAGTTATATTTATCACATATAAACATATATAATTATATAAATTTATATTATTCTTTAATAATACTACAGTAATTAAGTTTAAAAATAATCTTTTTATTATTGGAATACTCGTTTGACTAGACTTCAATTCTTTCTGGTATATCCAAAAAAAGAAAAAAAAGCAGCAGCATTTGAAAAATATATATTCAAATATTATGCAAATGACTTATTACACTTCAGAAATAAAAATAAAAATCCTGATCATTGTTCAATGCGGCTCATTGAACATCGTAACCATTACTTCAGGTGTCAATGATCCTCTTTCTCATTTTTAAATACTCCTATATCATTTCCGTAAAAAGTATTGCTCTGCCATTATCAGACAGGTTTGGACGTTATCTAAATTTTCTTTTTTTAAATCTCATCTCTAACTAGAACCTCTGCTGATGCAAACGATTCGCTTGAAGCAAAACTATAGTAAGGGCATACGCATGCCTTGCTTCCTTTATCTGAAGAATGTTATTCAAAAGTTTGCTTGTTTCGGAAAACAATGAGTTACTACTAATCCTCCATTTGCTTCAATAAGTCTAACATCTGCTTCCAGGCAATCAAATTTAAAGCGAACTTATCTTTTTGTAAAGGTCATTACCTCTTTTCCTACTGGTTTCTTCCCTTTAACACCCTTTGGAAATGCATAGTTTCCTTTATTCAACATCGGTTTTTGTCAGTGTGACTAAACCGATTCTTACGAAATTTTCTATGCTACTAAGCAACAACGAGTGCTACTTTGATAACAAATTTAAACAGGAATAACTTTAATAATCTGCCCATACAAAAGGCTGAAAGAAAATTTTTGCTTCCAGCCTCTACGAATTTGCATTGAAGATACGTTACAAAATTTTACGCAAACGTAATTTATTTTCTGTACCAATTTTGTATTAAAATATAAATTTAGCTTGTTTTAAACTTTCCGATCTCTCTCCCTGATTGTTTGGATTCAGTTAATTTAGTTAAAAGTTTATTTAATTTTCTATATCATAAACTGTAATTAATCCCAATTATATTATAAATTTATAGATTGCTTATTTTATATAAATAAAAGTAATTATGTCTAGAATTTTAACTTATAGACTGCAAATAATTAGCTCTTCAGACGACTGAAAACTTTATAAAGATTTTTAATTAATGTTTTCAAGAAGTAAATTTGAAAGTCTTAAAATTTAAAGTTTAGAATTTTAATAAGTCATCTTTTAAATTAATACCTTAAATAAAATTAACTTCTAACTTTAAAAAAGAAAAGAAAAAAAATGGAATTAATAGTTTGAAACTAAAACATATTATATTTATATTTAATAATAAAATTACATTGCATTTTTAATTAACTTAATAATTTAAAATTATTCGTTAATTATTCGTCTTGGAAAATTTAAAATTTTGTAATTAGTGCTTCAAAAAATATATATTTTATTGCCCAATTTTAATTAATATCTTAATTAAATTTAGCTCAAAACTAATAGTTGTTGAGCGGTCCAAAAGTTAATTAACTGTTATACATATTAAATTTCTCCCCTACTCAAATACAATACTCAAATACTTCATTATATCTTCTCCAATTTTATTTAAAGAAAATATTTTCTAAACTCAGCTTACGATTTACACTTACAAATATGCTTGTAACATGTAAAATAAGACATAATTGACTGACGGTTGGATCTTATTTTAGTGAAGTAATTTCTATAAAAAGATTAGAATATTTGATCTGATATTGGTTTCTAACTTAATCGTATAGAATATTCTTGTTTTAATTAACATAATAGAGAAAGATAGTTCCTAACTGAAAATTTTAAGAATTATAATATTTTTATTCTAGTTTTTTCAATGTAACTTACTATTACTAAGAGTTGAAATTCAGAGTCTATTCTAATCGGGAATCGAACCCGGATCCTGCTGATACAAGAGGAACGCATTACTTGAAGTCATCATTTATGAGAACGTAACTAATTGTTAAGAATATAAAATCTTAATTTAAGTAATTTTCGGATTTAATTAATTATTTTTAATTATTCAATTAATATTTGAATGTTTTTAATTTCGATTTTTCATTTTGCAATTTACAGATTATTATTTCAAGACGGAAATACTTTCTTTTTCTTTTTCTATGACTGACCTTTTCCGCCTTCTAAGACAGTTTGATAAAAAACATAATATATAGAAAGAAGTTTCGAACAGCTGTCCTTATTCATTTTTCAGATAAATTAACTAAAAAATATATGTTTAATTTATACCTTTATATGGTCTGACATGTAACTTGCAGTGCATGAGATATCTTTGGAATAAAATGTGAATTTTCGATTAAAGGTTCCTCATCTTTGACTTATAATTTTACCATAAACTTAAACTTAAACTTAGAACTATTTTTTAAGTTATCATTCTTTATTAACCACAAATAGGTTCATAAAATTGAAAGTGTTTCCAAATTGTTAGTTCCAAGATTCCTATTTTGAGAACTAAAACTTTTAAGTTCTAATATATCATTTGAAATTTTATATTTGTTAATATTGTTTTCAACAAAGAGAGCACAGTTATTTTTCTTCTCTCAAATTTTGAGTATTTTTTTCACTTTTTTTTTTGCTAATATTTGAAAAGAGATCATTTCCAAACAGAAAATTTTGGAACTAGAAGTTATACGAGCTACAATATATTTCATTCTACCCATTTTTACTTCAATATCTTTCATGATATTTCCCTGCAGCCCATTTTTAGCTACGATCTTTCATGGCTGGCTTACGACTAGCAGACTTGAAGATCTTCTTCTCTGCCTTCCTTACTTCTTGCAAAATTAAAATTGGAACAGAATTAAATTAAAATTTGAAAAGAAGAAGAAGAAGAAAAAAAGAAACTGTAAGAATTTCAGTACGGTTGAATAATTTCCGTACATCACGTTTTGAAAGATGATTGCGATTGGGAACAATCATTAACTTCTTCACTTTTCTTGTCAGGCTCTTTAAGTATTGAAGCACGTTTCTTCTACCTATTTATATTCTGTTAGAATTTAGAGTTTCTTCAATTCTTAACCACTATTTTTATTCGGTCTGTATTTATAATTCAAGCATACAAAAGCCTCCCTCGAAGAAATAAGAAGAAAAAATATGATGTCTAATATGAAATCTCGTGTATTGATGTTTCCATCGGAGAAGAGTTCGTGGCTCATTGATTCCTTCTACTAACTGTACCATTTAGAATATCTCTAGAAAGCGTTATAAATCTATCAAAACTGTCTGATTACACCGAGTTTTGAAGTGAAATGCGCTTTTATTTTTTTTATTTTTTTCCACTTTTTTCCCCTCGTGTCTACAAAAAACAAAAATTATCTTTGCTCCTCCACTAAGAAAATAAAAATGCATAATTTAGTAGAATTGTTATTTTATTTAAATTTAAAGTTTTTATTTTTCTTAATGCAGTTGTGTTTATGGCTCAAATCTATGTTTTGAGAGCGTTTATGGAGTCGTTTCGTTCGTCGTACGTTACGGTTGGTAGTATGACTTTTTTTTTGTGCTTTTTCTTTGAAAATTTATTGCATATTGGCTGCTTTTATTTTTAGAATCATTAATTTTACTAATAATTGCATTATTTTATGTGTTTAAATATGTTTAAATTAATTTTTTAATGTAATAAAATAAATTATAATAAATATTTCATTTAAATTGCTATAATTTTATATTTTTTGATAGCATCTCAATTTAAAGAGCTCTTGTCTTTTATTAAATTAAGCTAATTTTCGTGTTTTTAATTTAAAATTTTAAAGGCAAAAGCCGTAGTTTCTTTTTTATGAATTATATTTATTTATGAAATTTTTAAACTATTTAAGCATAATTTTTTAGTCTTTAAAATTTTTTAAAATTTAAAGACTTTATTACTAGAAATATTGTCTTTATCTTAAAATTATATTTTAAGAATAGAAATCATAAAATTTCAGAATTGAAAATCAATAAAATAAAAGAAAAATGATCGAGGTTTATATGTTGAAGAGAACCGTAGACGTGTGTCGGATATGAACATTAGAAAAAAAGAAAAAACTGATCTTCCCCAGAGAGAAGTATGCATTAGTGTGGAGGCAATGTTCCCCCTAATGTATAGAGTAAAACAAAGAGGATGAATATCGATCAGATGACGTGGCATGATGTATATCGAGTGCTTAATGTTCCAGTTTGTCAACATCGACTCTGTCTATCTTACACCATTCAAAGTTATTCTACAAAAATATTTCTCTTTTAAACGAAAAATGCTGTTTGTCGATAAGATAGTTACTCGACAAAGTTCTGAATTTAACGTGTGTTTTATCCAAACAGTTAAGAGGGTTCCTTCAACTCTATAAATCTATTACAAGGTTACGTCTCGTCTATGACTTCCATTCTAGTTGATTGGTACATATTCCTATCGAGACCAGAAAAAGTTCTTGTACATGTTTTCTCTATCGCAAGCAAACACATCATTTTACTCTATTATTTGCAAAGATAGGAGACATCACTCTTGAGATATGCTGAATTAGAATATTGCTAGTAATCCCAATTGATTAAAGTTAAACATAATATATAGAACATCTAGTGAAGAACCATTATTAAAGCGGAAACCTCGCTTCACGTTAATGTCGTTAATTGATTCATTAATTAAATTATGTAAAATTATTCGAAATTATATAAATTTTAATGGAAATAAAAACTTTAAAACGAGTATATATTTTTTTAAATTACTAATTTTACACATTAAATTTCGTTCGCTTTTCGTAGAAACCTTTCAAAAAAATGAGTTTTTTGCATTAGTAAATTCGATTTAAAACCCTATAAAAATCAAATTTTAAGATATAAATTATGTTTATAAGCATTGAAATGCTTCTTTTTAACATAAAAAAGGAGTAAATTTAAGGATAAACAGTAAAATTAAATTTTAAAAAATACCTTAAAATACTGTCATTTTGAAGTATGACACTTTGATTGAAAGAGAAAATTAAAAATATATTTAAAGACGGGAAAGATTTTGGGTTTTTGAAGAATTTTACAATATAATTTAGTTCAAATGAAGTAGAAGAAAATTAAATGAAGGAATCGACAGAAGACGGTCGGAATGATAGCATAAACGTTCTTTCTCCGATAAATGTGGGATATTTTCTGTCGAGTGAGCGAGGAATATCTTAATTTGAAGTGCAAGTGTCAAACTGGTGACACATGAAACTCTACGATAGATATCCTAATCGATTAGGTAGAAGTAAAGCGAAGATATCGTCAGGTAAGTCACTCTTCAGAAGACGTCACTTCTTGATATCATTTTAATGAATAATGGAAAGGAGAAGAATGCAGAATTATAGATTGAGACCTTTTAACATAAACAGTTCTTTCGAATTCATTTTATTATTGGAGATTTTTCTATATTAGAAATCGATAAAATAAAACTTGTGATTTTTCACAATAAAACTGCATTTATACTCATTTTCTTCTTGATTTTTCGCTCAAATAAAGAATAGAGACAAAAGTTTTTAAAATTGTTTAAATAATAAACGCATATTAAATATTAAAAAAAATAAAATTAATAAAAATTTTAACATTCTTCTTAAACAAAAATATATTCTGTAAAATAATCCTGTGCTCTTGATTCAGAATTATTTTTTCAAATAACGTTATTAATTATTCATAGATGGCGACATGTTCTATGTGAATTTATAATGAGTCAAATATTTTTGAGAACTGTTCCACATACGATGTTACCTATGCATACATTCTTATGCTTTAGGACTTGGCACTTACTGTTAAATATCAATTTTAAACAAAATTTATTATTGAAATTTGTATAAATTAGAGCTTTATACTTTTTTTTCTATTAAGAATAGGGAAAAAATGATATTTTTGGTGAACTGAAACGCAACACTGAGTAATTTTTTTTCATAATTTGTGAATATTTTTCTACGATGATTAATGGTTCAAATAAGATATATGTAATATGATTTCGCGGCTATCGGAGTTTAGTTATATTTCATTTTACATAAGTGAAAGTAGACATTAATAAATTTAAAGAAAGAAAAAAAGCGTTACCCACTCAATTATTACGAAACTTCCATTATTTGAGGGTAAACTGTTAAGAATTCCGTATCATTGTCTACGTCTCAGTAAATTTTTAAACAAAAACAATGTTTTCTCCGCCATTAATTGAAGGAAAACGTTTCAGCTCCGCCCAAATATAGCGTCTGCTGAGGCTGATAGGTGCGAAAAGTTTAAGTGAAATTACTTTAAGATCTATTGTCTTTTACATCTGAGGCTTCTAAAGAGAAGATAATCACTTCTCTTCTTCCAGAAATAGGTGTTTCTGCCTTTAATAGTTTCAAAAAGTATTAAGTTGGCAGAGATTTCTACGAATCCGATATCATTTGCTGATAAATGGCACATGGTCACGTGAAAATTGTTTTCTATCTTTGTGTACGGTAGCAGAAGTGTATCATTATTATTTTCTTTTTTCCCCTACCTATTATAAGTTAAAAGAAAGAGAAGTGACAGGTTTCATTTATCATTTCTTACATGCAGATATATAAAACAGGTGTATAAAGTTTGCTGTAACTATTTTGTGTAGTGATTTTTCACTTTTTGAATTTTTAAAATGCAGAAAAGAGAGTCGAAATGCCACAGTTTGATTTGAAGAACTTAAGATATAGATGGGTGGATGCTTTTAAAGCTACAGTCTGGAATTTTTGTCTTAGAATTACATTGGATGTTCTTTCCATTAAGATGAAGACATTAAAATAGATAATAACTGTGATAAATTTTAGTTTTAGATGAGAATGCCATGTGATAAACAGGCTTAAACTGTGGACGTATGCAAATTTTATATGAATATGCTTCGAATTTAAATGAAAAATAACATAAATTTTATAATTGTGGAGAAGTAAACATTGAAACATACCATTCCCGTAAAGTTTTATGGCTTTTGTGTTTACTATTGTAGAAAATAATACAAAATTGTACAGCTCGGTGACTTATATTTAATTAGTAAGAATATCTTTTATCATCAATACTTTTTAGTTAACAATGAACAGAATGCTGTAGAAATCAGAAGAAACGTTAACTACAACGGTGTGGTAAACGAAGACATAATAAAAAAAACAAGACACATACTCCGGATCTCTTTAACTGATCCAACAAAGAAAAGTAAAGCAATTTGGAACTTTTTCCATGTATAAATTAAAAAAGAAATCAAAAGAAAAATCCCTGTTTGGTCATTATCTCCGGGTTAAAACTTAAATCATCAGAAACATCTGCTGGAACCCAGTAATTGGGACAAGTACAGTTATGCGGGAAGTACACTAAATAACATTTAATGTATATCATTAACCGGTGGACTATAGAATCTATTTGGGTCCTCATAAAGCGGGAAAAAAGTGTAGGCCTCATCCAAAACGACACTTAATCAACCATCTAGCACGGGATAGATGAAACGTTGTACTATTTACTCGGCCCTAGCCAATTTGTATTCTGACATATTCACTTACACGTCCGAAGCATAAAAAACTGCCTATTTTGCACCATCTGAACACTTTATAACGATAGATTAAACATGTAGAAGTAAGCCGAGTTAATAGCGAGCACATTTCTATATGCTGTGTGCGGTTACATAAGTTTGCGGTTAGTCATCCGTAGCGGGAAAGGAATTACTCGACTGATTGCACACTGTAAATCGATGGATTAACATTCATGACACGTATACCGTGCACACACCACTTTGCATTCGAAGTCGAATCGCTTCTTTCGCCACACCCTGCCTTCAGTCACTGCTGTTTTTGGAACAATATTAAAGTAGAACTGATACTGTCACATAGACAAGGTTACCTATGGTCTATGTGGTTACAAAATGAGCTTAGAGTGCTTTGACTTCTAGAATATCATTGCAATTCTTATGGAATCCTAAGAGAATTCTACAATTTCTACTTTACGTTCAGAAGTGTGAAAGGTAGAACGAATGTCAAGAAGATCAAGAAAAGAAAATTATGTTTCGGTTAGAAAATCTATGGAAACAATCTTGAAACTGATACTATAAATTGCAAGCGAAGCTTGAAGCAGAGAGGAAAAAATTGTTGAAAATCGAGATGGATCATGCAAAATACAAGAAGGAAAAAGTTGAGATGAATGTTTATATGCAAAATTTGAAGTTGAATGCTAGAAATCTCATGATACTATTAAGATAAATGATGTAACTTTATAACCTAGACTTGAGACTGAATACCGCAATATCATGCCAGAGAGTTGAGATGAATGTTATAAAATATGTTTGGTATAAGTAGAGTTGAATGGTTTAAAGTTGAAGAATAAAAATGGAAAAATATATTGAGGTATATGCTATAAACATAAGCAAATTCGAAAAGAATACTTAAAAAGAAAAAAAAATGAGGAGAATAATAGAAATTTACAATATTGATGGAGGAAAAACATTAAAAAAAGTTTATAAGCAAGAATTGATACGAATGCAAATACGAGTTCAGATGAATGTAATAAGCTAGAAAAACTGAAAGGAATTCTACGGAATTCATCAAGATAAATTGAGATAAATGTTTCAAGTTTGTTTAGAAACATTACAACAACGCCATCAAATCACGAAAACGTTGTTCAGGTGAAGATATTCTGAAGATTGAAACAATTTATTGTTACAGTTATAAAAGTATTTTTGAATATCCCAAATAAATAGAATATCGAATTGTATAAAAAGAAAAGCAAAAAAAGAAACAATAGTCAAAGACACTTACGTAATTTTTTTTCTTTTAATTCCGTAAAGAATAGTGCAATACTTTGTGATCGTTTTGTTTACTTTGTACAAAAATATAAATAAATAATTTTCATTGGAAATGTTAATGTTGTTTTATCAAATTATTTGTTTAGCGGAATCATCTAACGGAAAATAAATAATTGAAAGAATGTTTACATCTTTAGAAATCGGATCAAAGTAACCGTTCGTCTTCTCATCCATTCTGTTTATGATTGAAGTTCATAGATTTCCTTCTCTTGCAGTTTTTGTATTTCGCCATGTTCCGTGTGATTTGCATGTGTAGTTTACATTTTCTACTTCTTTCCTTCTTATTATTTTTCCTTACTTAGATTTTCTTCTAGTTTATTTTTCTTTCTTCTTTTCTTGTTTTTCTTTACAGTATATACTTTCTTCTTCTCTGTTTCATTTGTTTATTATTTTATATTTGTTTATCCTTTTCTTTCTCCTGTTTCCCTTACGTTTTTCTTTCTCCTATTTTCCTGTTTCTGTATATTGTTTACATTATTTATCTTATTTATTTCTTACATTTTTTAAATATGAGAAAAATGTCTTCTTTCCTAAACATTTTTTAAGCTAGACTATGCATCTTAACTCTATCTTTATATTAGGACTCAGGATCTACTCTATAAAATAGAATTACTTTCGAGATTTTTCGTTTTTTTATGCATCAGAATCAGTTCTTTTATATTTTTCTTTCCTTATTTTCTGTTTACAGAATCTTCTTTGTACTTTTTTGAAATCTTTACAATTTTTTGGTTACAAAATTTAGATTTCTGTTTTTTATTTTTATTTCATAGCATCTTAATTTTTCTCATTTAAAACTCTGCTTATGAATTATTTTCATCATTTATATTTTGGTTTCATCCACTAATTTTTCATTTCCATGTTATGTCACTAGAATGAATTTCATTACTCATTATTTTCTCTGTCCAAACACAGTCTGTAATTGTTTCTCCTTCTATTTTTCTATTAATATTTCTTCTCGCTTCATATATTATTCTCTTTCTTCACGTTCTGATAAAAAATAAAACAATTTTTTAATTTCTAGTATTTTCTAAATATGAGAGCTACTGTGTATAATTTATAATTTTAATTTATATATTTTTTTGCATTTAGTTTTTGTTAATTCATAATTATTTTTATTTACAATACTTTTTTTGTTTATTCTTTATGCTTATTTCCTCGTTATTTCATTTTTCTTTTGACTTTTACATAACTTCAAACATATTTTTTCCTTCATTCTTACTTAATATGTATACAGTACTGTACATAAGCCTGTATATAAAGTAAGAAATGAGGAAAAACAGAATATCTGTCTACCTGTCTGTTCTCTATATACTTCTAAACCTTCTGACCGATTAGCACCAAATTTTTCATACTTACTCTCTAGAATTCTTATTTCATAGGAATATTAATACGAACATCTATTAATCATTTATGCATTCCTCCTTAATCGTGTTTTGTTTTATATTATTATAACATTTTTCTAAATTAATTAGCAGATTTTAAACCAAAATTTTACAGTTTTTCCCATTAAAAATTAAAATTTTTCCATAATAATTTGCATTTTGTGCGAATTTTATTTTATTTTTTTTCCCGCCTTTCTGAAAGTCGGTAGCAAATCAGCTTGTGCCAGATTATGTTCCAGGCTCATCTCAACAGACAAAAGATTTTAAAGAAGCCAATAGGACTAGACTACAGGACATTAAGACACTCGAAATTTCTTTTTCTTTCGAGATGATTGTCTCGCGTGACGACAAAAACTTGCGTGATTTCGCGCGTTCATCCTGGGAGGAAGTGCTTTACAGCTTTCCTTTGTCATCTTATTATAGCTTACACCTTGTTAAAGCATTAACATGTCGTCCCTTTACACCCACCCTGCACTTCTCTAAGCCGACTTTAGGACCTGAAGCCGAAGCTGATTACATATTTAGAAAAGTAAAGCGCTTATTAAATTTCATTTTTTTTTCTTTTTTTTTGGAAGGGCCACCTGCGAGTTGCAGGTGTGGTTTCTAACATTTATCGTGTGTAAAATGCTCCTCTGGTTGGGCGGAGCGGAGCACGCTTTTAAGCTTTATCTCGTCTCCAATTAAATTTTTCTCTTCTGGAGAAGCGTTAATTAATGCCCACGTGAAATTGGGCGGAACCGGGCTATCTTAATAAAAAATAAAAATAAAATAAAATAAATTGGTCAGTTTCATTTTAGACTGTACTCAAAACTCCCCCAATGGATTACACTACTTGACCGAATCTATTTTGGGCGGAGGCCTCTGTTACCGTATTTAAAAATATGAATTTCGTGTCTAAACTTGGGCGGAGCATGAGAAAGATTTCACTTTTTAACATGAAATTTTATAGGTTTAGTATTAGTAAGTTGTGAATGGGAGGTAACGCTTTGTTTCCCATAATCTCTCGTTATATCGGGTTTCACAACCCGAATCACACGCTTTTTAATTGGTTAGTTATCTGATCGTTTTACTTAAGAAGAACTAGAAGTGCAAAACTTTTGAAATTCCCATAGAAACTAAAGATCAAGCAGTACTTTAGGCTTAAATTTGCATCTCAAATTAATTAATTTATTAATTTAGTTTTGTTGCCGTTTATAAAATTGAATTAACTACAAATTTTTTACAGTAAATGTGCTGTTATGGCTAATTAAAACGAATTCAATTAATTTCTTAAAGAATTTTTAAAAGTAAAATTTGTATGGAAGACTGTTGTAAATTTATGTACAAAATATTCATTCTAATAACTTTGAAACAAATTTTAAATAATATTTTAACTTAAAAATAAATGGAGAAAAGGTAGAAAAATAAGGCTATTTTGGGCGGAGAACGGAAGAAAATCTTTCAAATATATGAACGATTTTTTATGTTTAAGAACTAAACTCGATCTCATAAAACCTGAATTGTAAAAAGAAATTCGTGGTTTAAAAGATGTAAAAATTTAATCAACAGGCTGACTTTAATTCAAAAATTTCATTGGAAACAGTGGAAATATATTTTACGCTCCACTGCAACATTAAAAAAAAAGTCTTTCAAAAGTTGAAGAATAATTTCTTAATATTGAAAAGCAGACAATGAATCTCATAAACTTGACACAGCAAAAATTTCATAAATATATTTATGAAATTTTTTGCTCTGCCAAGTTTAAAATAAAATTTAATAAATTTGAAGAAAATAAAATTTGAATAGAAAATAAAAAGATTATTATTTTTTTCTATGTAAGTAACTTACTCAAAGTGAATTAGAAAAACCCAGAAACTTATGACAATTGGGCGATGTATCACGTATTTAACCTCCTAACAAAGCTTTATAATAATTTTAATGTTTTTAAAATTCAGATAGCGCTGCACTTTCATAAATCAGTGGAAGAAAAAGATTAGTTAACGACTTACAAATCTGCAGATTTGACCTCGTCTAAAATCCGATCAAAGAACTTCCGGTTTCACTTAACGACACGGACCACGCTCAAACTTTAATGAAAACAAATGACACAGCATTTTGCGCCATCTGTTGTCAACGACCGTAACCAATCGGATAATAACGCCATTTTTTTGCCCCCCTCGATGGCAGATCCCGAGTCGGTGGCAGGTAACCTCCTTTAAGAAAGAAAAGAAAATGCGAGGGGTGAGGCCCGACCGGAAATACGTCACATTCACCGACACGGAATTGAATTAACGTCAAGCAAAGGGAGTGTTTACGCGTCACACGCCAACCGGGTCATGTTTATTGATGGTCGATTATCCGTCCGATGTTGCTGGTTAATTGGAGAAGGGCTGCAGATAAGCTACACTTCCTTCTATCAACTCAGATAACTATCTATTTACTCCCCCCAAAATTTTCACTTTACCCGCTCCTGGTACTCTTGATGTCATTTGTCAACTTCTTTCGCACCGGACCTTCTCCACCTACTTCTATCTGCTCTACCGGCTCCACCCGCTGGGCCCTGTGTTCAGGTGTGAAGCTCTCAACTGTTAAAATGCGTAACGACACCTCGGAGCCCTTTAGGTTTATTTCGGATCCTCGAATCGCCCTAAAGCCCATTCCTCGCCTTGAAAATCTCTAATAGGGGTTAAAGCGCCCCTTCGACACCTCTGCGTGTGATAGCTGTGAGTTTAGTAACTAGGCCCCCGGGGTTTAGTAAGTTTTAGTATTCATGATCTATCTGTTTGGACGTCAGGAAAGAGAGGCCCTCTAATTATAAGTTGTCTACACGAGTCGGGAGAGGGGAAGATTATAGGGAATGTGCACTCGGACCCGTTGTTTACTTTGCAGCATTTCTTCTCTTTTAAGAGAGACGCGATTGATGAAAGGCAAATTACATCCCTGTCCCCCCTTGGCAGCATTTTCAAGGCTAATTCGTCCACCTCTGCTCTAGTTTATTTTTATTTTTTATTTTTTCTTTCGTTTCGAAGGCCGCCCGCATAGCCACTTCTCATAGATCCCGACATCATCTCACTCGTCACGTGTTAATTCGACGAACACGTGACGAGTAAACTAGCATAATGATTACTCATTACTGGTTTAGACAAAACAATAGGTTGGCAATACTACAGTTATACGTTTTCGTGATCACGATCTGATCGAGGAATTTCTAGTAAATTTATTGAACCAGAAAAAAGTTTGGTGTTTACCAATAACGTCGATATTCACATAAATGAGAATCGTTTTGTATATATGACGATGTGACACGTAACGATGCCATTATCACGTGACTAGAGTGAAAGGTTTTTTTATTTATTTTTATTTTATTTTTTTATTTTTTGATGGTGCGATTACAGAGGACATCACGTAACTCTGTTCTGATGCTCGTGGCTGTTGGGGTATTGAACTCGAATGGAGTCTCATCTTTTAAATGCAGTCGATGCTATCAGCGATCGTGATATCGTTCTTATCAAGCTTTTCCTCAAGATGATCAACATCCTTCTGTACATTTTGTCCATGTTCTTCTCCATCAATCTAAATTAAATGTATTTATATAGGTTATAGAAATACATTAGGTGGCATATAGATCTTTTTTCTTCTTTTAAACGGTACAATATTTTGTTTCGTTTCTTTTATAAATCACATTATCGGAAGAACCCATTAAATCCATTGAAAAATGAAGAAAATCTCGACACGCTTCAACAGAACAATTAATTACAGTGTAAAGGATATAAATCTGTATCCATATAGATCGAATTTGAGTCATATCATACGTGATTACGACTCTTAAGCACCAGCAAATATAAAAAAACTGTCATATAAGGTTATGAAACTCATAAATTATATTGAAATAGAAGTGAAATATCGATATTTTGATATTTCGATACGTTACTATACTATGATATTAATATTAAATGATTCAAAGCACAATATTGATAATATATATATATATATATATATTAGAATAATTTATAAATGATATTTTAATGTTTACGTATGAAATTCTGAGTGATGAAAACAATTTTTTCTTCATGTAGTTTGATACATAAATATATGACATAGTTATTTAACATTAAATCGATTTTTATATTTTTAACTACTGACTTTAAACTTCGGGAACGATTTTCTAGAAAGTCGCTACATACAGTCAAATTTTTGAGATATTTGTAATTCTTATCCATTTATTAAAATGGCAGGTTGAATATTCATTATCTCAGTTGACAGATTAGATATTTTATGCAATATTATTTAAACTGTTCGTTACAAAAGTAGTTTCTGTTCTACTTTTATGAAATGTTTTCTAAATTTTATTAAATCTGATCATCGAAAAGAATTTTTAATAAAGTTTTTTCGTTTCAATAATTGCGATTCTGTAACAAAAGTTAGATATTAACAGGATTATTTGAGAGGAAATTCTTCAGTAACAAAATGATTTTTAATTAAATTAAAATATTATTATATTTTTAATATTTTCGAGACGTATTATATTAAGTTTATATGAAATATTAAGTATATTGTCAATATAAATTTTAGAAAAATTAATTTTAATGCTGAATTAAATTAATTTAATTATTAGAAATGACGGTATTAAATTCAGTAGTTTTAATGAATTCCATCTAATCATTGAAGATAAAAACTTGAAGATTTATATCATTTGGAAACATTATAAAAAAATAATAAAATGATGAATAATTCTGTATTAAAATTCTATATCAGTTGTGCCAAACTAAGATCCACGGGCCAAATCCGGCCAGCGAGCGTATTTAAAAATGGGGCATTATAAACAATAGAAATAGACTTACTTTTGGTATATATATGGAATGTACTGTACAAAATGTTTACTGCCTACTTAAGATTTATGCACGGTTTGGACACCTCTAATACATATGATTGTTTTTTTAAAGTTTGAACTTAAAATACAGTGAAAAAACAAATTATGGAATTAAGTTTTTTTTTTTGTTTTATTTTTCCAAAAATGATAACGACAGAAATTTGAGATTCTGATTAAACTGTAGAAGGATTTGGATTCAATATTCAAAGCTTTATAACGACGAATCTATACGATTTTAAATATTTTATCAATATAAACGTTTTAAAAATTGTAAAATTTAAATAAAATACCACGTGTTTATAGTATTATAGCTTTAAAAAATACTAAGCGGTGTAAGTTATTAAGAATGCTGCTTTTGATTCATCATATAATAAACTATGTCTATCGATTAATGGAATAGGACTTTATCGATTTCGAAGAAGCATTACCATCACGTGATTAATGCCATATGCTTATTCACTTAATGATCACGAGAAATGTAATCGTACGGATGATGATGTAACAAAATCTTGTTTCGTTCGATCGTTTCTTGATTTATATTCACTTCACATTGATTATAACTATGAATGTCGCTCGAATTGTAAACGAATGCATCCGGGTAAGTACTTTCGACCATTGTCAGTGACCAACGCTAGTGGCATTACCGGAACACACGAAAAAGTAAAAGCTACTCCAATTAATCCTAATCCCTGTCAAGACAGCACTATAAGAAGTTCGTCTAATCTTTTTTCCCGTCCAAATTAATTGCGGCCACCCCACCCCACCAAAATCCACTGGCAATGGGGGAAAAGGGAGGACCGAAGGAAACAAGAAAGAGCGTCCATCACTCTTCTGGTAACGGACGTGACGCATTTCTCCCCAATGACGTCACCGAGAAGTACAGAGGTAACCTTAGGGGATTATCTTCCTAGGAGAATCCTTAAGTGATATAGACGATCCTGTCACCAACAAGAAGGCAATTCGTTCTTTCACGCTCGAGGGGAAAGCGAACCGTGTATGTGTTCAACTTCAATATTTACCCTATCGGGATGCTAAAGGCTTGGCTGATTGCGTGTATTCGAGCCCTTCAGCAAAGAAAGAATTACGAATATCTAACTTCGACCATGTTGAATCGCCACTTTTTGTGAACGGATATAAATTGTTTTCCTGTAAAATTTAACTCTTAGCAATGAATTTTTACAATTTTCGACTCGTCTTTCAGTAATTCAATGTTAAACGGTGTTCCCCAATATCCTGCATCTTAATCACACCTAATTTAATTTAGACACTTCAGAAATTATGAAGATTATTTCGAGAAGGCGTTATAATGAGAAATTTAAATGTAAAATTATTATTGATTACTATTTATTAATTTAACACATTAACATCTGGTAAGTCACATTCTTTAGCACATTGACTGTAGTCTCCATAACGAGCGTTTATTTAACCACATTCACATTTTATATTAATTGCATCTATAAAATGGAGAATTGAATCGTTATAATTTACCTGACAATTATTGAGGATTCAAATTTTCATCAGGAAATATGTACCTTTTAAAATGCTAGTATTTAAGTAGCATTATTATACGCTTCGTTCGTTCTAAATACTCCATTAATTAGTAAAGAATAATTGTGATATATTCTTAAAATTATATATATTATTACATAATAAATCATAGTATAATGTATAATTATAGAAAACTGTTTTAATATAAAACTACATTCATGTGCAACCATTCAAAGTCATTATCGTTAGAAACGTATGTTCTCCATTAAAACGTCGTGCCTTATATTCAAATTTTATTAAGGTATTAACATAATTAATTAAAATGGCATGACAAATATAATTTTTATAAATGCATTAACATTTTCCACTCGATGATAGCGCTAATGTTTTAAAGCTATATCAAATATAATAAATTTATTATCTAGATAGCATTTATACGTTTCATTCGATTGTAACTTTTAATTATCAGCTTTCAGAAAATCTTTTTGACTGTTGTATTGATCAAGTCCAAGTTCTGTGCACGCATTGACCAATATTTCATTTTTTTCCCCCATTTGATGTAAGATTATTTATTACTTAGATAGCATTAACTAACTCCTGACAGAAAATCAACTGCAACAGGAATCGACACTTATCCGGCTGTAAACCTTTATTAGAAACTGAGTGTTTATTTTCCGGTCAGACATTCTGACGCACTGTTATTAATCGATTACACCGCTTTACTTTTTTCTACAAAATATTAGAGCTTCAGAATCACGAACAGTGTAAAGGTTTCTTTTGAAAATCAAATGTACTTATCTCCGTGAAGCAATAAAACGATAATAAAATTAACTGCCATGATGTAAAGTAAACTCATTAAATAAATGAAGTACAAGCAAAAGTATAAGTTAATATTTTATTCGTGTTTACTTCTGTAAATCTTTTGCTCGAAATTTATCTACTTAAAACTCGAAACTCTCCGAGTTTGTGGAGATTTTTGAGTAATCTAACGTTAAGCTATCTTATCTATCATTGCGAATATTAAACACGACGAAATTGAACGAAATTTTAAAATTAAACGTAAAACGACGAATTATTCGGCGGTCGTGCGATCAAATGATTTAAAAAACGTAAAACAAAGCGGCCCGTGGGCCATAAGGGTAAAGTTAGCATTGATTATTTTTAACAGGTGTTTATACCCTTCAGCACGTAATTAGCAACTGGAAAACTTTAACATAAAGAAACAAAAAAAGAATTTTAAACAGAGTAAATCTCATTTGTGTATTGCAAATAGCTTTTTCTTTCTTTTTTGTTTGCCAAGTTGTCGATAAATAAAAGAAACCGATGCGAGAAGAGATTAGAAACCTGACTATTAACAGGAATCAAATACAATAAGACAAGTTATCTCTTCCGACATAATAACAGGCTTCTTTTCATAGGTACTTTTCTAAAATTACAAAGATTTGCATAACTCCATAGAAAAAAAAGGAAAGAAATGTTTAAACAAGAGTTTTGTTCATGCGGGCGGCTTTTCGTGATTTTTTTCTCCTCTTTTTTATAAGCTGTTTATAAAGAATCTGAATTTTTGTCGCGAAAACTTGAATAACCTCAAAGAAAAAAAGGTTTCTCCATTTTTATGAAAAAGCCTCAAAGACATTTTAAGGCCAAAAATTTTGAATTTAGGCCTTTGTAAAAAAGAAGAGTTATAAATTCAAAAATATATGTAACATTTAGAACTCTTGAAAATTCCAAAAGGATATTTGAGATCAACTTAATATTGTATAATGTCTTCAAATTCCACGATTGTTATTCAGAAGACGAATGGCTATTTTCTATATTTAAAAATATGTGTAAAACTAGTAAAAGTTCTAAAAAAATATGCAGAGTTAGCTTTCCTTTAGTCTATTTTTTAAGGAATTTAGCAAAATGTTTATATATTTATCAGAAATTGCCTTCTGTCATCAAAATATGTTTAGCATGTTAAGAATAATTTCTCATAATTTCAATAGAGCTTTAAATAAATAATGGGTTATAATGGGTTGTATAGCATCCTATATGACATATATGCTTTTGAATATATTTCCAAGCCAAGAATAAGATACACATAGGTCGTTGAGATAATTGTATGCTTCTAATTTGTCTAACTGCAAGGAAAAATTTATTCTTTTGAGCTTCTTTAAGACCTAAAAATAGCTACATAACTTAAAAAGAATTGGTCCAGCGTCAAAAAAATTAATTGGAGAGGTGTATAGTGCAGAAAATTATTTATTTCCATAGCAGATTTATTTTTAGAAAAGTAAACACAAGAGAATATATGATATGTGAATACTTTCTCTCTCCAAAAATAAGTTTAACATAATAGAAAATGTAGAATTCAAGCGAAAACTTTTAAAATACATACACTCTAGATTGCATAGAGGGTACTATAATCCCCCTAAAAATATTAAATAAATTTATCAATCAGATATTTTCCTATTCTAAAAATATTGAACACGGTTGCTAATACTCTTGAGAAATGCGTTTAAACTTTAAAATAATCTAAAAACCATTTTTCGCAAAGAGACTATCTAATCCAGAAAAAACCAAGAATACTTTAATAAGAGCCCTCTCTAATCCCCAAAAGAAGCTTCACCAGGCTAGTAAGAGGCTTTCCAGACAGGCCATTAGAGTTTCACCCTCTAATAAGATGCCTCCCATACCTAGAAACAGCGCAAGAACATCAATTTAGCAAGAGGTACCATCAGAGTATCCTCAAATCCCACAAGACCTATCTAAAATTAAAAAAAAAAAAGTCTTCTCCACCTTCTAACAAAACACCATTCACATCTCACCCATTAAGAGGCCAACTTTTAGCTCCAGAGAATCCAAACAATGAGTCGTTATGCCGAATCATTCAATGGAAGCGAAGTATCGAATGTAATTAAACAGTTTACTCTCTACAATTTGGCTCACATCCAGTATTTATTTCACTGGAAGTAAATGCTATCAACCTATATAATGCAGGCATGCGTATAGAACTCATCAGGTAGCCCTTCTAGGCGTAGATGAAAGAGGCCCTCGACCCCTTTTCCAGTGCAATAAAAGAAAAAAAAAAAAAAAGAAAGAAAAAGGGCGGAAGTGATGAACGGTTAAAAATCTTAATTTCTCATTTGAAGCATCTAAAATTTTGGGTGTAGCTGAGAGAGTGGTGAAGTATCATTTTTGAAGAAGTATCCATCGGGAATAGGCGTACTTGGATTGTGTGTTGTAATTACGAGTTGGATTGATGACAATGTCAAGTGACAAAGTGGGATGAGAGAGCTTTTTAAATTTATGCCCTTCTCCCTTTTTTCCGATTTTCTTTTCCTTAGTGATTTATGTCCTTCCACCTAATCGCACAGGAAAGGATGGTTTAATAGAATTGTTAAATTTTCATTATAGTATTAACATTCTTATCTTGCCACCATTAACTTCTATAATTTCTGTCTTACAAAAGTTTTTGCATATTTTTTTTCTTATATAAATTTTTTAAAATTTTGGATAGATTATAAGATTTTTATCTAATCAGAGATTCGTTTACCTTAGATTATAAAAATTTTTAAAAAAGTGATGCGCTTTCAAGAAGTTATAGCATTAGAAAATTCTTTATTCGCAGAGATAAGCAATAAAGAAGTAACGGAAAAAATTACCTGGAAAAAAAATATATATATATATACAGTATATATATATATTTAACTACATCTAAGCATTAAATGTAAGTTTTAATTCTTTGAATTATTTTTTGTTACTATTGTTAATTGATTAATTATAATTAACATAAAAATTATAGAAGGAAGACAGTAATAGACCCTCGATTTAAGGAACTAATTAGGGTAAATCGTTAAATCGAGTGTATTTTAATAATAAACTTACAATGTATAGGCTATAGTATACATTAAAATTTTCTTATAATATGAATAAAACATTATTATAATGTATAGTACAGTACATCGAGTAATTCATACTCGATATTCATACTACATATTCATATACAGTACATCGAGTAATTCATACTAGTCCATTCAATCTTTTAGCGTGTTATATTTGCGAATTAAAAAGAAAAAGTTCTAAAAAATCTTTTAGGATAGAAACTTTTGTCCTTTAAATGAAATCTCTTAAATCGGGAAGTGTTAAAACGAGGGCTTACTGTATTTAAAAGTAATATACGTATTGAATTGCAACATTAAAAAGTAGGACAACATTGTCTTAAATAAATATTGAAAAATAACAGTAATCTAAAGGAGTAATTAAGGGATAATTAGAAATAACTAACATTTCTTGGTGTATTCAATAATGTTTGATTAAAACTTTCGAATAGAATGATATTTTAGCCTCTTTCGGAAGAATTAAAGTTTGCAATTATCTAAGAATGTCTAAAGACAAAATAAATATTTAAAACAATTCATCAACATCATTTCAAAGAAGAATTGCCATTCGATAAGCCTTAAGTAATAATGAAATAATAAAAAAAATTATAAAAAAAAAAAATAAAAAAAAAATTTATAGATCTTATTTCACTAACAAAACTTCTCGATTTTATAAAAATCACAGTTGAAAAGTTTTAGATGGGGTGCTGGACCCTCTTAACCGAATGTAGCGCCAAAAGAGCTACTTATTGTAGTAAACATCCATCCAAGTACAATTATTTATCTGAGATCCATCAATTTTCGCTTTATTGAAGAAGCAAAGCAAACTTTTACTGAAAAATTCAAAAACACACTTTTTATCCCTTGATATATGGTCTGTTGACTTAATGGTTTACAATAATCGTTATTCTTTCCTTTATAACTCAAAACGCATAATTAACTTTTCAAATTATAAAGAACTTCTACTTCTCAGGGTCATTAGTTCTCTGACTTATAATTTTTGTTCCAGAACTGCAAATGATTTTTTACATGATAATTGCGAATCTCATATCGTTAGAGCTCCGCTTGGACGGTCTAAGCTCAAATTTAGAACGATAACATCGTTGTAAAATATAGAAATAAAATTTCCTGTAAGTAATGTGCAGTAACTAGATGTATATCCTTACTAAACTATTTAAATTGAATCATTTTAATTTGATTTTGATCGTATTAATCGATACAACTTGAATTTAAATAACATGTAGAATTTATATTACTTAACAATAAACAAATAATTATTAAAATTTTATAAATTTAATCAAAATTTATTTTGTTAGTATTGCAAATACAATCGAAAAATCATAATGTGTGCAAGAGAAGGCTGCCTACAGGGGTAAATTTTATTATTAGCTTTTATAACTCTGTAAGATTAATAAAACGTTTCAAAATTATTTATTGGTAAGTTTTTTGCTACATTTCCTTAAATATTACTATTTTCACGCTCATATAGAGTATATAAATATAATAAACAAGTAAAATAAATTACATACCATCCACGCAATATCGAATCTGTTTTATTCGTTTCGTATATTTAATAAAATATATTTATGCTGACAAAAAAGAATAAGTTTTATAAAGTATTTTTAGCGAAAAATTATTTTTATTAAATAAATTCGTATATATACAATTTTAATTTCCTGTCTGACGAAAATCATTATGCTGGAGACTTCTAAATTAGAAATTTTCTTCGTTTAATTCAAGCAAGACAATCAAATTTCTTCTAATAAATAGTCTTGTTGACGGGAAATAATTACATTGCAATGTTATCTAGTTTAAACCAGAAGGCTTATAAATTTAATGCAATGTGATAATATGAAGCGACAATTATAACAGCATTTAATATAAAATTAAATCGATTTTCGAACAAAGAAAATCGATTTAAATATTTAAATTTATTCAAACTAAGTTTTTTATTTCAGAAGATAAATAAATATAGGCCTATATTAAAACATCTTTAAATTTATTTAAATAATTCAATTTTAAAGTCATTCATTCATTCTAAACTCGATGCTATAAATATGATATAGTTATTAGTAGACAAATGAAAGGCAATTAATTATATGATGGTATTAGTCTATAAAGGAACCGATGTGCTGCACATTCGATTTTATCTGACCTTTGTGTCCAGCAGACACATCCTCAGTGATGTACGAGTAGAAGCAAAGCTAACTGACCGCTTCTAATTGGTTGCCGGTTCTGCTAATTGCTTGCTCCAATTACCACACTTTTCCTCTTCCCATCTGGATAAACGATGTATACGACACATTAATGGAACCTTACTGCTAATGCGGCTATTTAACTCTTTGGATAAAGTTATTAAATCATTCATATTTATAGTAGCACACGCGGAAATCCCGTCTTTCAACTTCTACTACATTTTTTTTTTCCAAGCATTTTAATAATCATAAGTAGCATATTAGATATCAAAATTTTAATATCCTGAGCTATATATGGAGAAAAGTTGCAAATTTTATTTTTTCCTTCTTCTTTTTCTTTTTTTAACCCAAAAGAATCTCGAAAATATTCTTTAGGAGCGATAATTAAATTTTGCCCCTGTAGGCAGTCTTTTCCTCGATGAAGATCGACTTGTTTCTTTTCTATTTCAATATTGTAAGTTTCGAGTGAATATTTTGCAATTTTTAAATACATTTCATTTAAATTTCCGGTAATTGTCGTGTCATTTCCAAGAAAATTTCAATGTAAATTGTATATTTCAACTATATTTCACTCTATTTATTTTGATATCATTTCCTTTTTCTCTTTTTAATTATCCGTTTCAATAATGTTTCGTTTTAAATAATAAATTTCAAGTTTAATTTAATTTAAATAATATATATCAAATACGTAACAATTTAAATGATTTATTTCCAAATGAAAGAGATTAAATAATAAATTTCAAACATAGGACATCAATTTTATGTCAAACAAAGTTTAATGTACTTTAATGACTATTATTTCCGAAATAACTAGTTTGATTTTGATCAGATTTAACTAATTTTCTATCTTTCTAAAAATTAATATCAACTTTGATACATTAATTAACATTGGATACAGTATATAAGAAGTTACAATATGTAATTAACAAGTGTAAGGGCATTAAACATAGAGTTGAATGAAAATTCAAAAATCTATATCAGGGATAACAACCTGATAACAAACGGTAATTTTCTTGGAATTGGAACATTTAGTCAAGGCAATAAGAGCCATATCTTAGTTTTCTCCACATCTACCTCGAGGCAGCCGCCAGCACCTGTGCTATTCCCCTTTTATTGATTAAAGTGATTTTGTCGGTTGATATATAGACCTGTCATTACCTGACTTTTCTGGTGTTGAATATTTTACGTCAGAAACGATAGCAAAATGCGTCCAATGACTTTGTCTCCGGTATATATGCATACGTAATGCTTCTTGTCGGGGTTAAGTGTCCAAATTCTTTTACATACAAGTAACGCTTTCCATATGAGGAATTGATATTTCTTCGTGGTAATGTGCTTCTGATGATTTCGCCAAATTTCCATATAAAAATCGATCGAGATATTTTACTCGTTGCGTTAGAAAGTATAATTGCAGGCAATAAAATTATTTCTTTATTTGGTGCAGGTGAATACAAAAAAATTAATAATAAAACAACAACATTCCGTTGTGACGTTATAATACACAGTGTATTTAAATGCAAAAATAAGCTCAGGAAGATATCTGTTTGTATAAATGGATATTGAGATGTAAAAGTTTCTTTTTCCAAAAATAAAACATCCGTTCGACAAAGAGCGAGAAAGCTTCACTCACATGCATTATGATGAGGGAGAACTTAAGTGATAAACCATCAACATGAGAATAAAAATAGCATAAAACTACATCAGATATCCCAAGGTGAGGTTTGAAAGACAGAACTTATAAGAGAAGTGCTGACAGGGAACAACGATAAATGTACTATAATGTGACAAGAAGTGGTGAAAGATGTCACAGCTGGCACAAATTCAGTGGTTTGCTGTTTGCCTGACTACTGTTCTCTGCAGATGTTCCTAGGACGTCTTTTGTTGTGTTTTCTTGACGTGAACCGATGTACCGTACCGTGTAATTGTATCCGATACTGTGATACGATCTGGCATCGATTATGATGGATGTGCAAGCATAAAAATATACTCAATATGTGTCCAGATGACGCGCTTTTTAGTTTGCAAAGTAGGATTTATTTGTGAGATAGCGATAAGAGTATTTTAAAGCTTAAAAAATCGATTAAAAGTGTAACTGTGTAGAGAAGATATGTGGAGTAAAGTAAACTTTTAACTTTAATGTGTTATTTTAGTCATATTTCCATTTATAAGAGAGTTATTTTCTGTCAGGAAATATTCATTTTTTGATTCACGAACATTTTTTGAAAACAATTGTACGTTTTTTTTTTACATTTTCAGGTTGCTTTGATTTTGACATTATAAAGCAACTCTTTCAAGCTGTTACAGGCATGAAACAGGAGATCAAAGTGTCCTGTTTCGAGAGATTTGTTGGATACAAACCTAAGAACGAAACAAATTGAATAAATTAATTTCAAATGAGATAAATTATATATTTCTCATCTTTAACAGAATTTATTTCCTCGAAACAAAAAAGAAATCCAAGTTTCCAAATTTAAACTTTAATTACATGATAGCAAATGGATAAATTAGATTAACGTTTTTGGTAATCAGGAGATCTAATTCTATAAATATGCTAAATTCTATTTACAGGATGGAAGTAAAAGCAATTATAAACAATCTAGTAATGTTTAGTTGTAGTTTTTAGTTCAAAATGAGTGAACAAAGAGAAATGTTACAAAGGATATAGACTATCGATTTTAGATCTTATAATCGTGTTATTTAGTTTTAAACTATTTCATGCAAAATTTAATTCAAAGAAGCTAACAAGCTTGTTAGCTGTTCAGAGATTTGATTATCTTTACTGAAAATCGCTGTAGAAATGAAGAGGGGAAAAAAATATATAAGAGATATTCAGATGGGATACCTCGGATGATGTTCCCCATTCTATTCAATTTTCGTAAGAGAATTACTCAAGTTAAAGTCCAGATTTTTACTAAATTAATAAAATTCTAGAAAGCAAACTTCTTAGTTTCGGTGGAGATGAATTGGTACAAGGTTGAAGCATAACATAGACATTATTGAATCAGTCAAAAGTTCAGAATGCGGAGCTAAATATCGAAAGAAGAGAAATATTTAAAAGTAAAAAAAAAAATAGTCGAGTAAGAACAGAATTAAAAGTATACTTTAAAGGAGTCTGAAAACTCCGTCTATCTTGGATTCATCAGTGTCAAACTTAATATTTAAGTAGGCAAAACTGCTACTTTTGGAAACATTCTTAGCCACAAACCTGCATACTTCTAATGGACAAGCTCAGCAATGGATTTCTGTCAAAAGCAGCTGTGGATATCAAAAAATTGTCGCTCTTTACGAGAATAGCATCGACTAAAGTATCCCCTTCACCTTTCACAAAATAGCCAGAAAAAGTGAAAGATTGCATTATTTTAACAGTTGTGTCAACCATTTTACGAAGACGTGAAAGAAATGAAGATTGGCATCACACTGGCTACCAATTGAGAAAGTATATTAATGCTTATAAAACCGCAAATACTTTGTTTGAAAAATTTTTCATCTAAATCATTTTCGGTCGATAAATTATGTCCTTTTGCTTCCGTAGCTTACAAGAAACTTAATAATTATTTACATTAAGCGACTTACAGTTAGAACAATGTGACGAATTCTCATGAGTAGCAGTATTACATCTACTTTCTTTTATATTAATGGATCAATACCGAAATTCTAAATAATATTCTCCTTGTATAATTTTAATATTTTATCAATTTTCAGAAGAATTGATCAAAATTACAAATGCAGAATGCTCTTTCAAAGTAAACTAGCTATAAATCACTGGCGTGGATTTTTAAGAGACATAACTTTTAAGAAATTCTAAAACACATAAAATAGTTGTTAATTTTTATAAAAAAATAAGAAGTTGTTTAAATTTCTAGCACTAAGAAAAACAAGATATTAAATTATTTATGCATTCGTCAAGCGCTTCAAAGTGTTCTGATGAGCATCAGAACACTTTACTTTGAAGTTTAGTAAATTAACTAAAACAATGTTTAGAGTATCTTCTCTTACTTTTATGTGATTATCTTGAAAATTGCAGGAAGTATTTACTTTATATTATTTTATTATAGTGACAATTTTCAATGAAATCGACCCAACCGATCGAAAGTTTCGAGAGAAAAAAAATTTTTACGTGTATAGGTAACAGATAAATTCGTATCTTCCTGTACTAAAAGTAAGAAAAGAAAGGCCATAAAATTGTTTAACTTGAACTTAACAAGATTTGGCCATTTCTATTTTTATTAAAAATCCATTTAAAGTAAGGATTTTAAGGATTTAAGTCGAAACAATTGAAAAATAAAAAGCTAAGTTGCATTTATTTAAAAATCCTGACACATTCAGATCATAAATCACAATAAACAAGCTGTTTGCATTCTTGGCGATAATCCTCAAGTTTTCCAGACAAAAATCTACTGTGTAAAGTTTTCGAACATTTGATTAAACCGCACCAAAGTTGCTCTAGAATAAATTTTCAAAGCGAGCCACGAATAGTTAATGCATTTTTACTTCTGCCAAGAACTTGCCATATTTTTAGATACATTTGAAGATGAAAGTAGGAGTGTAAAAACAAGTGTTTCCTTAGAGACATATTTTTCTGTCTATCCAATGGCTCCCTGGGCCATTTGATATACTTCTATAGGCAAATCTTTGCTCTTCCTCAAGGAAAATTATTTATAGAAACGTAACCAGAATTTTCAGATTTTGGTAATAATTATATTTTACGTTTTAAATGCACAAAAAAGTACTCTAAAGCTAGAAAAAGAGATTAAATTTAAAATTTTATAAATTCATTGACTATAATACACGAGTCACGTGTATATATATATTTTTTATTTTAAAATGTATTCGTCCTGTTGACTAACTTATCACTAAAAAGTTTAAATATTACTAGAAAATATTTCAAAACTTGTTTTTTATATTGGTTTAAAGATGATCAATAGCTTAAAAACATCAATTTATTTTATATCTTTATTAATAACTCTATGTTTTAAATAATAAAAAACATACTTAATGCCAACTTTAATGTTAAAATGTATTGATTTATTTATATTCACGACATTAATGCAAATATTTATTTAAAAAAAAAAACATAAATTCATTAAAAATTTAATATGCATTTAAATTTTTTTGCATTAAAATTTAATATTTTATGAAAATAATATTTTATTAATTAAATTTATTACCGATTTTACCTTCATTAAACTTAAGTGAAATAACTTTTTAAATAGAATGGGTCAAAAATCACTGAAAGACCCTTTTATTTATTTATTTTTTCATTTTTAAATAAAAATAAATTGGTATATAAAGCAAATTACAAATGACAAAGTTAAATGCCCACTGATTAAAATTAAGATTAATTATAAAAAAAATGTAATTATAAATTAAAAAAGCTATAAAATAAGAAACCTCGAGCGATTTTCGGACCACCCTGCATAATTATTTAATTTAATTAAAGTTAATAATTAATGTAAAATAGAGATATAGAGTGTAAATGAGATCAAATTTCGGATCACATGGCTTAAAATATGGAGATTTTCGTGCGAAAAACTAACTTCAGTTTTTAAGTATTAAGTACTTAGGAAGTTCGTTTCACATTCTCGAGACTCATTTTTCCAATCTTAACTTTATAATTTTGTAAGGATTTAAAATTCGTTAAGTTTTAAGCTTCCTTACGAAAAACTCTTCACTTGTAACCTTTCTATTTATTTTTTCTCTTAGCTTTACAACAGCTACGTCCTTTTAGGAAAAGAAATTAAGCTACTTTTGCCTCGGTAATTGTTGTCCTCTAAAGTTGCAATCTTCCATCTTGTGATCTCTTCTTCCTCAAGATTAATGCAAGGCCTCACATCACATCAAGGCCTTAAAAATATATGAATTGTTAGGATTCTTAAACATATTTATGCAGAGTTAAGCTGATTTATATTCAATTTATGAATTTTATAGCTTTTCAAAATAATATTTAAATGGAGTATTAATTATAAAATAAACAATTTAAAGAATATATTTTTAAATCTTTAAAGTAAAAATAATAATAATAATAATAATAATAATAATCGCGTAACGTCGCGTGACCCTTTCTAATAATCTTAAATTTCTACCTGGTAACGAACACGAGACTAGGTAGACTAACGAGCATCGGTTCCATTGTTTTCATTAATCAGTATTGTTATAAAAGATATCCGAACAATACTTACTTCATCTGGTGTCCGTGAACACGGCAAATGTCGTCATACTTGTGATAAATAGCACTGAATAGCAATAACGATTCCAACCACTCGATATGAACTATCAGACGATTACTCGTGCCTTCTATATATGTATTTGGCATCTCTCGTATCTAGAATTAAAAAAAAATCACTCTTTAAATTAACATATATATTTTTTTCTAAATCTCCGAAGAAAATGTAAAAAAAATTAATATAAAGAAGAAGGGAAAAATACAAGTATAATTTTATTTAGGAAAAGTACTTTTGTGTCGAAACGCTTGGATAAATTTCTCGTATTGTTTCCGTAGTTCTTTAATATCGAATTCTTCAAGTCGACCATACGTAACTAATGGATTCAATTCCGCACAATATCCTTTTGTTCTATGCCAAAGCAAGAAATGAAGTCTTGCAAATGATTTTTTCGTCCGAGAGAAGCGAAAGAAAAAATATATCGTCAGATATGGAATTTTGGTTTCGTACGGGCATTTCTGACAAATGTCGATGGGGTGGAATACATCACAGAATATATCGTTTCACTTTTAACATCTATGAACTCCTTTCCTTTGTTTCCTTTCCTTTCTACTTTCCCTGCTGTTGTGTATAAAACATGGGAAAGTACTGTGTAACCTAGTTTCGTGTTCGTTCCCCCCCC
>NW_019384382.1:963947-1013127 GCF_000671375.1 Centruroides sculpturatus
ATTAAGTGAATCTAACATTTAATCTATAGAAAAATAAAATATCATTAAATATTAGCATAATAAATATTTGTATTTTACTAAATTAAATATATATATATATATATATATATATATATATAATAATTTTTATAGAATTTAATATATATATGTTAAATTTTATAAAAATTATTATAATAATCCATGTATAATATACAGTATATGTATAAATAAATATTTAAATTTGATAAATATTAAAATTGCATGGAAATTCCATTGACTAGTGTATTTTGATAAAGATATACAAATATTCATCAGTTTGTATACTGGTTGATTCAATAAGGATTGTGGTAACAAGAAAAGGATCTTATAACTTTTAACAATGCATTACTTATAAAGGATTATGTAGAAAATTTTATTTGTGTAAATATTTTATTAATATATAAAAGATCCAAACAAAAAATTAATATAAAGAGATATCAAATAAAATTTTGTTATTACTATACATTATATATTATAGGGGAAAAATGTTTTATATGAAACTTTATAAATCTGATACTTATGTAGTATGTTTATACATTAGTCAATGCAACTTTGTGTATAATTTACTATTTTAAAGTATTTTTTAAACAATTGATGACATTAAGGAATTAGTTAAATTTTCTTAATTTCTACTGAAATTCTGCATTTCTGTACTAATAAAATTCGTTAATTAATAGAAACAAGTCAGTAAAATAAATAAAAACAAAAAAATGACAACAGAAAAAAAATAGAAACAATAAAATGNGTTTTACTGTTTCTTGTAATACAAAATATGCTTTTATCATTTTTTTTTCAACAGATGTTGTTGCTTCTTCAAGAAAAAACGGAAAAAACCAGGAAGACAAAAATGACTCGCCGTCATGTGTAGTCCCGAACAAGAAGCAGTGTTATTACAGACATCGCCTTCGGATTCCAAGGAAAGCATTGGTGCAGTCCACGTTCAAACTGCCACTGTATGAATGTCTTCACGATCTTCTCAATCATATTCACCATGTCTTTGATTTGTTCTGCAGCTGTGGCACTACAGACATAGAAAAAACTTCAAGATATCAGACAGACAAATTAAGTAGCATCAAATCTTTTAATGGCTTAAATAAGAAAAGAAAAAAGAAGCGTAGTTAAAATTAATTTTATGTTGTTTTAAAGTAGTTGGCAAGATGTACAACTATAGAAACAATCTCTAAATAGCACAAGAAAGATTTAAAGAGATCAAGGAAGGAAAAATCCACTAGGTCCATCTAAAGCAACTATTTATCTGATTTTCTGTCAGGTTGAGATTTCTTCAGTAGACAAATAGCAAAAGAAAAAAACACTTTGTAGCAGTCATTCATCTTCTACTCTGTCTGTTCGCCACCAATACTTTTATTTTCCGGACAACAAAAATGGAATTGTCTCCCGAATCCCGGGAAGGAATTACGGAATATCCGAGATTAATGATCACACCTTACTTCAATATGACAGATTGACAAATAGTGAGTTCGTCACCTGCTATGTTATAAGTTAAGAGTTTTGAAAATAAGTGCAGCTTCAGAGTAATTGCAATTTAATGGTAAAAGAGCAACATCTGCCGAAAATCGGGATACTATATGGGGTTTGATATCTGATGTCTTCTTTTTGCTTCCATTAATTATTTAACAGTTCTTCTTCTTTCTTGTGATCAGTATGTTAAGTCGTCGTTGCTGCATCTTTCCTATTAAAACTGGAAAAATATTGCTATTTTTATTACAATATTAATAAATGGTTATATATTTCTTTTTAAAAACTTGCTTAACAAGAAAATATTTAAAATATTTTTATTTTTTTTAACTTTCTTTGTATCTCGCATCAAATCTTGCAACACAAATTTCGTTCACTTCTAATTAAGATAAAATGCTAAAACTTTAGGGACATTGCATTATCGTGGGCTTAGCTTTTTAACAATGTTTTCGAAGGTGGTCCATCCCCCGCCACCCACCCCATTTCAAAACCCAATAAATAATTTAATCATGTTTGTATGTAGGCCTAAATGCATTGTAGTGATGTGGATGAGCAGGTGCTGCCTACACAAACTCGAAAAACATGACCAATGCCAATTATGATCAATAATAACGCTTTAAAATATTTTTAATATATTAAAATTATATTCTGTAACAATATTTTATTTTCTATTTAATTCTTCTTTACTGTATGGAGTGCATTAACTGTTTATAACTGCATATTTATAGTTAAAAAGTAGAAATATGCTATTGTTTTTAAATTATTTAAATATTGCTAAAGTATATTTAACATTTAATTTTATGACAATATGTCATTTCTTATTTAACTCCTCTATCCTGTAATGAGTATACAGTATTAATATTTCGTTTACTAGATATTTTCTATTAAAATCTGGAAAATATGTTCTTATTTTTGCTATAATATTAATAAATAATTATACAGTCGACCCCCTATAACACTGTTGNCTGATTAAACTGTAGAAGGATTTGGATTCAATATTCAAAGCTTTATAACGACGAATCTATACGATTTTAAATATTTTATCAATATAAACGTTTTAAAATACAGTGAAAAAAAAAATTATGGAATTAAGTTTTTTTTTTTTTGTTTTATTTTTCCAAAAATGATAACGACAGAAATTTGAGATTCTGATTAAACTGTAGAAGGATTTGGATTCAATATTCAAAGCTTTATAACGACGAATCTATACGATTTTAAATATTTTATCAATATAAACGTTTTAAAAATTGTAAAATTTAAATAAAATACCACGTGTTTATAGTATTATAGCTTTAAAAAATACTAAGCGGTGTAAGTTATTAAGAATGCTGCTTTTGATTCATCATATAATAAACTATGTCTATCGATTAATGGAATAGGACTTTATCGATTTCGAAGAAGCATTACCATCACGTGATTAATGCCATATGCTTATTCACTTAATGATCACGAGAAATGTAATCGTACGGATGATGATGTAACAAAATCTTGTTTCGTTCGATCGTTTCTTGATTTATATTCACTTCACATTGATTATAACTATGAATGTCGCTCGAATTGTAAACGAATGCATCCGGGTAAGTACTTTCGACCATTGTCAGTGACCAACGCTAGTGGCATTACCGGAACACACGAAAAAGTAAAAGCTACTCCAATTAATCCTAATCCCTGTCAAGACAGCACTATAAGAAGTTCGTCTAATCTTTTTTCCCGTCCAAATTAATTGCGGCCACCCCACCCCACCAAAATCCACTGGCAATGGGGGAAAAGGGAGGACCGAAGGAAACAAGAAAGAGCGTCCATCACTCTTCTGGTAACGGACGTGACGCATTTCTCCCCAATGACGTCACCGAGAAGTACAGAGGGAACCTTAGGGGATTATCTTCCTAGGAGAATCCTTAAGTGATATAGACGATCCTGTCACCAACAAGAAGGCAATTCGTTCTTTCACGCTCGAGGGGAAAGCGAACCGTGTATGTGTTCAACTTCAATATTTACCCTATCGGGATGCTAAAGGCTTGGCTGATTGCGTGTATTCGAGCCCTTCAGCAAAGAAAGAATTACGAATATCTAACTTCGACCACGTTGAATCGCCACTTTTTGTGAACGGATATAAATTGTTTTCCTGTAAAATTTAACTCTTAGCAATGAATTTTTACAATTTTCGACTCGTCTTTCAGTAATTCAATGTTAAACGGTGTTCCCCAATATCCTGCATCTTAATCACACCTAATTTAATTTAGACACTTCAGAAATTATGAAGATTATTTCGAGAAGGCGTTATAATGAGAAATTTAAATGTAAAATTATTATTGATTACTATTTATTAATTTAACACATTAACATCTGGTAAGTCACATTCTTTAGCACATTGACTGTAGTCTCCATAACGAGCGTTTATTTAACCACATTCACATTTTATATTAATTGCATCTATAAAATGGAGAATTGAATCGTTATAATTTACCTGACAATTATTGAGGATTCAAATTTTCATCAGGAAATATGTACCTTTTAAAATGCTAGTATTTAAGTAGCATTATTATACGCTTCGTTCGTTCTAAATACTCCATTAATTAGTAAAGAATAATTGTGATATATTCTTAAAATTATATATATTATTACATAATAAATCATAGTATAATGTATAATTATAGAAAACTGTTTTAATATAAAACTACATTCATGTGCAACCATTCAAAGTCATTATCGTTAGAAACGTATGTTCTCCATTAAAACGTCGTGCCTTATATTCAAATTTTATTAAGGTATTAACATAATTAATTAAAATGGCATGACAAATATAATTTTTATAAATGCATTAACATTTTCCACTCGATGATAGCGCTAATGTTTTAAAGCTATATCAAATATAATAAATTTATTATCTAGATAGCATTTATACGTTTCATTCGATTGTAACTTTTAATTATCAGCTTTCAGAAAATCTTTTTGACTGTTGTATTGATCAAGTCCAAGTTCTGTGCACGCATTGACCAATATTTCATTTTTTCCCCCATTTGATGTAAGATTATTTATTACTTAGATAGCATTAACTAACTCCTGACAGAAAATCAACTGCAACAGGAATCGACACTTATCCGGCTGTAAACCTTTATTAGAAACTGAGTGTTTATTTTCCGGTCAGACATTCTGACGCACTGTTATTAATCGATTACACCGCTTTACTTTTTTCTACAAAATATTAGAGCTTCAGAATCACGAACAGTGTAAAGGTTTCTTTTGAAAATCAAATGTACTTATCTCCGTGAAGCAATAAAACGATAATAAAATTAACTGCCATGATGTAAAGTAAACTCATTAAATAAATGAAGTACAAGCAAAAGTATAAGTTAATATTTTATTCGTGTTTACTTCTGTAAATCTTTTGCTCGAAATTTATCTACTTAAAACTCGAAACTCTCCGAGTTTGTGGAGATTTTTGAGTAATCTAACGTTAAGCTATCTTATCTATCATTGCGAATATTAAACACGACGAAATTGAACGAAATTTTAAAATTAAACGTAAAACGACGAATTATTCGGCGGTCGTGCGATCAAATGATTTAAAAAACGTAAAACAAAGCGGCCCGTGGGCCATAAGGGTAAAGTTAGCATTGATTATTTTTAACAGGTGTTTATACCCTTCAGCACGTAATTAGCAACTGGAAAACTTTAACATAAAGAAACAAAAAAAGAATTTTAAACAGAGTAAATCTCATTTGTGTATTGCAAATAGCTTTTTCTTTCTTTTTTGTTTGCCAAGTTGTCGATAAATAAAAGAAACCGATGCGAGAAGAGATTAGAAACCTGACTATTAACAGGAATCAAATACAATAAGACAAGTTATCTCTTCCGACATAATAACAGGCTTCTTTTCATAGGTACTTTTCTAAAATTACAAAGATTTGCATAACTCCATAGAAAAAAAAGGAAAGAAATGTTTAAACAAGAGTTTTGTTCATGCGGGCGGCTTTTCGTGATTTTTTTCTCCTCTTTTTTATAAGCTGTTTATAAAGAATCTGAATTTTTGTCGCGAAAACTTGAATAACCTCAAAGAAAAAAAGGTTTCTCCATTTTTATGAAAAAGCCTCAAAGACATTTTAAGGCCAAAAATTTTGAATTTAGGCCTTTGTAAAAAAGAAGAGTTATAAATTCAAAAATATATGTAACATTTAGAACTCTTGAAAATTCCAAAAGGATATTTGAGATCAACTTAATATTGTATAATGTCTTCAAATTCCACGATTGTTATTCAGAAGACGAATGGCTATTTTCTATATTTAAAAATATGTGTAAAACTAGTAAAAGTTCTAAAAAAATATGCAGAGTTAGCTTTCCTTTAGTCTATTTTTTAAGGAATTTAGCAAAATGTTTATATATTTATCAGAAATTGCCTTCTGTCATCAAAATATGTTTAGCATGTTAAGAATAATTTCTCATAATTTCAATAGAGCTTTAAATAAATAATGGGTTATAATGGGTTGTATAGCATCCTATATGACATATATGCTTTTGAATATATTTCCAAGCCAAGAATAAGATACACATAGGTCGTTGAGATAATTGTATGCTTCTAATTTGTCTAACTGCAAGGAAAAATTTATTCTTTTGAGCTTCTTTAAGACCTAAAAATAGCTACATAACTTAAAAAGAATTGGTCCAGCGTCAAAAAAAATTAATTGGAGAGGTGTATAGTGCAGAAAATTATTTATTTCCATAGCAGATTTATTTTTAGAAAAGTAAACACAAGAGAATATATGATATGTGAATACTTTCTCTCTCCAAAAATAAGTTTAACATAATAGAAAATGTAGAATTCAAGCGAAAACTTTTAAAATACATACACTCTAGATTGCATAGAGGGTACTATAATCCCCCTAAAAATATTAAATAAATTTATCAATCAGATATTTTCCTATTCTAAAAATATTGAACACGGTTGCTAATACTCTTGAGAAATGCGTTTAAACTTTAAAATAATCTAAAAACCATTTTTCGCAAAGAGACTATCTAATCCAGAAAAAACCAAGAATACTTTAATAAGAGCCCTCTCTAATCCCCAAAAGAAGCTTCACCAGGCTAGTAAGAGGCTTTCCAGACAGGCCATTAGAGTTTCACCCTCTAATAAGATGCCTCCCATACCTAGAAACAGCGCAAGAACATCAATTTAGCAAGAGGTACCATCAGAGTATCCTCAAATCCCACAAGACCTATCTAAAATTAAAAAAAAAAAAGTCTTCTCCACCTTCTAACAAAACACCATTCACATCTCACCCATTAAGAGGCCAACTTTTAGCTCCAGAGAATCCAAACAATGAGTCGTTATGCCGAATCATTCAATGGAAGCGAAGTATCGAATGTAATTAAACAGTTTACTCTCTACAATTTGGCTCACATCCAGTATTTATTTCACTGGAAGTAAATGCTATCAACCTATATAATGCAGGCATGCGTATAGAACTCATCAGGTAGCCCTTCTAGGCGTAGATGAAAGAGGCCCTCGACCCCTTTTCCAGTGCAATAAAAGAAAAAAAAAAAAAAAGAAAGAAAAAGGGCGGAAGTGATGAACGGTTAAAAATCTTAATTTCTCATTTGAAGCATCTAAAATTTTGGGTGTAGCTGAGAGAGTGGTGAAGTATCATTTTTGAAGAAGTATCCATCGGGAATAGGCGTACTTGGATTGTGTGTTGTAATTACGAGTTGGATTGATGACAATGTCAAGTGACAAAGTGGGATGAGAGAGCTTTTTAAATTTATGCCCTTCTCCCTTTTTTCCGATTTTCTTTTCCTTAGTGATTTATGTCCTTCCACCTAATCGCACAGGAAAGGATGGTTTAATAGAATTGTTAAATTTTCATTATAGTATTAACATTCTTATCTTGCCACCATTAACTTCTATAATTTCTGTCTTACAAAAGTTTTTGCATATTTTTTTTCTTATATAAATTTTTTAAAATTTTGGATAGATTNTATTTAATTTTCATCCATTTATAGAAGACATTTTGAAGAGTAAATAGGCCTTCTGTTATGTTGAAATGGCTAAAAAACTGAATGTTTCATACTGATCCAATATGAAGTGGTTTTTTTGCAGCTTATCTCTTAATCTTTCACAACTTTCATCTTTTTCCAACAGAAAATGTTTCAAACCATTTTCTATCCTTTTACAATTCACGATTTCCAAGAGTCGAAGCTTTTCTCTCACTCTCACTCTTCACGACTTTAAAACTTCTTAAATGTGCCAGATTTTGGCATTAACTTCTATTCTTATATCTTTACTTATCCGATTTACTTTTTTCGTATTTTACTACGTACTTTAAACGCGTAATAAGATAATTCAACATAATGCAATTTTACTTTTATCCGTCCTGACAGATGTGTTGAATTTTAAAGGTTGGTAATAAAAAAATCAAAGATTTTTTCGAGAAAAATAAAATAAAAAAATCATTGTAATGGTTGAGATGCTTTAAATGTTTCTATATTTAAATTTTTTATACCGTTTTTTCCCTCTACTAAATAAGCAGTTCGTGATGATTTGCATTCTAGAAATGCAATTCGTGATTTTACAAAATATAAGAAAATTGAGAAACAAATTTCTCTTCGAGTTTTCTTCTGTAAAAAAACATTTTCGAGTATAATTTTGGTGTTTTCAGTAGGAGTTAATTAATTCAAATCACGATATTTCCTTGTGTTAACTCGACTATCGCGTTAACTTATGCGTGTTCTTTAGCGATTACCGAAACGACCAATCCGGTATCAGAATACACCTGATTGGTTATTAGAGAAAACGCTATCGCAAACGTCATCGCCATAGTGGTATAAATCTCAATCTATATTATCACGTTAACTTTTTTTTCTTTAAATATCTACTCTTATATCAGAATACTATAACCAGCTCTATTACAGGGCCATTTGGCTCAGGCTTTACATTTTGTGGGCTTTTTTTTATATACGGGAGGCCTCTAAAATGTAAATGATCTAGATTTCTTTCAATCTCTGAAAGGTCCTGACTAATATACTGAAATCTAACTGATCATGTGACTGTGACAAAAATACCAACGTACGCCTACAAGTTATGCTGCGATATTTGTAAGCGTTATAGTTAAAGAGTATATTAAAAATTTAATAATTAATCTCCTCATTTCTTACTTATATTTAAATATTTAAGATATTTTCAAGTTTTCCCAACCATTGCCAATTTTAACGACGTGAATTGATTGTTTTACAGATTAAAGAAACTAAACGCTATGAAATCTGTTTAAAAATTCAAACAGTTAATTTCTACTTAATTTACTTTTCTTTATATTAAAAAAGATTTAAATTATTGTAAAGATGAAAACGAAAAGCATCCTGTTCATTTGCATACAACATAATTCAGCAAATTCTCTGATTTCTTAATCACGGATAATTATTTCTTGATGGTGATTCTAATTTAGTTTCAAAGTGTAAAATTGTACTTAAAATAAAAAAGAAATTATTAAGAATGAAGTCGATGAAGGCAATGCGTTTTCATCGATTTTAGTCACTTAAATCGGTCTTATATACTTGAAAGACATTGAAATATCGAAAAACTGTCGTTGAAGTAAGTTATGGCAACCAAACACGGTTCAATTTTTTATCGTAAAACTTTTTTAATAAATTAATACGGTTTCAATTACAAGAAAATTGCCTTAATCCCGTGATAAAAATTACTTCGCTCTTCTCACTCGGGTGATGTTAAAGAGAGATAGGCTCTGTCAACAAAGGCTATGATTACGTTCTGGTGATATAGATAAAGGCCAAGGTACAGTTGTCTGTCCTCCATCTGTTATCTTCCACTAACAGTCGGAGGACAAGTGATCCGTCCTAGTTAAGTATAAGGGCAATCCACAAGATTGACCTCTCCTTCAAATCCTTCCACCTTTAGGTCAATATTGAAAGGATAATATTAAAGTTAGCTCGAGAATAATGCTCATAAAAACAAGCCATTTTTAATTAACGAGGTTCCTTACTCTAATGATCTTAATCTGTTAAGCAATGCAAAGAATTCTTTCGCTATAAGTTATGTAATTTTTAGGATTTTAAGGGTTTTAAAATATAAGCTTTGTATCTTGTAAATTAATGAAATATGTTGCGTTGTATTACAAATTTAAAAAAAAANTATGAAACCTAAATTTTATTTATCATTACACACAATATAATTTAAAGTGCGTTAAAGTCAGATAAATACAATTAAACTAATTATCATCAAGAGCAAAATTTATTAATAATATTCATTTTTTTATTTATAAACCTGCATAAAATTATCAATTTCATAAACAAGAGTTTTTAAGTTATTTATATAATACATATTAAATTTAAATTTTTTAAATTTTGAACGATAAAAACGAGACAAAGTTTTTATGAAGAGATATTTTAAGTATAAAGATCCTTTGTCAATTATGCCCTAATATAATTAAATTACACTACTTTATAATTTTTCTAATAGACCTTTAAGAGGAAATAATCTATTAATAGGATACTAAGAACCTACTAATAAGCTACTAAGAAATACTAATAAGCCTATAAGTAGAGATCTGCATACCATTATTTTATCTCTTTTTCATTCATTAAACAAGTTTTCCCCAAAGTTTTGACATCTGTATATACACCCCTCAAATTTTCGAAATATCCAGTCAACAATCTGTTTTGTAAACTATTCAAATGCAGCATTTACACAGCTTGAAAAGGAAAATTCACACAAATATCGGACATAACTTATTGCGAAATATATATTTTAAAGAATTTTTTCGTAATAATGATTTTATGCGTGTTACATATCCGAAAATTGCCACGTACAGTACCCCTTAATGACCTGTTGCGTACACCCAGAGGTACAGTACTTACGCGAACCCCACATTGGAAAATACTTCATTAAACCAAACTTTAAAATCTCTTAATTATTCTCTCATATATTTGGCAAATGATCCCCAGTATTCGTACGAACTTTACTACTTTAGCGTTTTAAAATTAACTTTAACTTCCATATTTATTTTCGATTAACCATATATAGAAATATGTCTAGACTTTTCTATAAATATGCTACGTAGACTTTGTAAATCAAAGTTCGGTATTGTATATCATATACATATATATATATACGCGCGCGCGCGTGTGTACTGTACAACAGAAAAGGAAAAATCTTAAATTAAAAAAGATCCCAAATCAATAAAACTTTACCATTAGATCTAAGCATAAATATAAAATAAAAATTAATGACATAAGATAGTAAACTCGTAATAACTTTTCGTTACAAAAATAATTCACATCAAAATATAGAAATGCATAGAATTTTTTGAAATTTTGTATAAAAATAGGAGCGGATTCAGAAGCTGGCAATGGAATGGATTTTTAATCGCAAATACGAACGTCCATTATGAGTATATTATAATTTTTTTAAAATTCATTTCTCTTATAAAATAAGCTTTTAAAACGAAAGTTATAATTTATTTTCGTGTTGGTTCAAAAAATAAAAAATAAAGTGCGATGGTAATAAAAATTTCTATAATANAAGAAACCTCGAGCGATTTTCGGACCACCCTGCATAATTATTTAATTTAATTAAAGTTAATAATTAATGTAAAATAGAGATATAGAGTGTAAATGAGATCAAATTTCGGATCACATGGCTTAAAATATGGAGATTTTCGTGCGAAAAACTAACTTCAGTTTTTAAGTATTAAGTACTTAGGAAGTTCGTTTCACATTCTCGAGACTCATTTTTCCAATCTTAACTTTATAATTTTGTAAGGATTTAAAATTCGTTAAGTTTTAAGCTTCCTTACGAAAAACTCTTCACTTGTAACCTTTCTATTTATTTTTTCTCTTAGCTTTACAACAGCTACGTCCTTTTAGGAAAAGAAATTAAGCTACTTTTGCCTCGGTAATTGTTGTCCTCTAAAGTTGCAATCTTCCATCTTGTGATCTCTTCTTCCTCAAGATTAATGCAAGGCCTCACATCACATCAAGGCCTTAAAAATATATGAATTGTTAGGATTCTTAAACATATTTATGCAGAGTTAAGCTGATTTATATTCAATTTATGAATTTTATAGCTTTTCAAAATAATATTTAAATGGAGTATTAATTATAAAATAAACAATTTAAAGAATATATTTTTAAATCTTTAAAGTAAAAATAATAATAATAATAATAATAATAATAATCGCGTAACGTCGCGTGACCCTTTCTAATAATCTTAAATTTCTACCTGGTAACGAACACGAGACTAGGTAGACTAACGAGCATCGGTTCCATTGTTTTCATTAATCAGTATTGTTATAAAAGATATCCGAACAATACTTACTTCATCTGGTGTCCGTGAACACGGCAAATGTCGTCATACTTGTGATAAATAGCACTGAATAGCAATAACGATTCCAACCACTCGATATGAACTATCAGACGATTACTCGTGCCTTCTATATATGTATTTGGCATCTCTCGTATCTAGAATTAAAAAAAAATCACTCTTTAAATTAACATATATATTTTTTTCTAAATCTCCGAAGAAAATGTAAAAAAAATTAATATAAAGAAGAAGGGAAAAATACAAGTATAATTTTATTTAGGAAAAGTACTTTTGTGTCGAAACGCTTGGATAAATTTCTCGTATTGTTTCCGTAGTTCTTTAATATCGAATTCTTCAAGTCGACCATACGTAACTAATGGATTCAATTCCGCACAATATCCTTTTGTTCTATGCCAAAGCAAGAAATGAAGTCTTGCAAATGATTTTTTCGTCCGAGAGAAGCGAAAGAAAAAATATATCGTCAGATATGGAATTTTGGTTTCGTACGGGCATTTCTGACAAATGTCGATGGGGTGGAATACATCACAGAATATATCGTTTCACTTTTAACATCTATGAACTCCTTTCCTTTGTTTCCTTTCCTTTCTACTTTCCCTGCTGTTGTGTATAAAACATGGGAAAGTACTGTGTAACCTAGTTTCGTGTTCGTTCCCCCCCCCTGTATGTNTTTTTTCGAGAAAAATAAAATAAAAAAATCATTGTAATGGTTGAGATGCTTTAAATGTTTCTATATTTAAATTTTTTATACCGTTTTTTCCCTCTACTAAATAAGCAGTTCGTGATGATTTGCATTCTAGAAATGCAATTCGTGATTTTACAAAATATAAGAAAATTGAGAAACAAATTTCTCTTCGAGTTTTCTTCTGTAAAAAAACATTTTCGAGTATAATTTTGGTGTTTTCAGTAGGAGTTAATTAATTCAAATCACGATATTTCCTTGTGTTAACTCGACTATCGCGTTAACTTATGCGTGTTCTTTAGCGATTACCGAAACGACCAATCCGGTATCAGAATACACCCGATTGGTTATTAGAGAAAACGCTATCGCAAACGTCATCGCCATAGTGGTATAAATCTCAATCTATATTATCACGTTAACTTTTTTTTCTTTAAATATCTACTCTTATATCAGAATACTATAACCAGCTCTATTACAGGGCCATTTGGCTCAGGCTTTACATTTTGTGGGCTTTTTTTTATATACGGGAGGCCTCTAAAATGTAAATGATCTAGATTTCTTTCAATCTCTGAAAGGTCCTGACTAATATACTGAAATCTAACTGATCATGTGACTGTGACAAAAATACCAACGTACGCCTACAAGTTATGCTGCGATATTTGTAAGCGTTATAGTTAAAGAGTATATTAAAAATTTAATAATTAATCTCCTCATTTCTTACTTATATTTAAATATTTAAGATATTTTCAAGTTTTCCCAACCATTGCCAATTTTAACGACGTGAATTGATTGTTTTACAGATTAAAGAAACTAAACGCTATGAAATCTGTTTAAAAATTCAAACAGTTAATTTCTACTTAATTTACTTTTCTTTATATTAAAAAAGATTTAAATTATTGTAAAGATGAAAACGAAAAGCATCCTGTTCATTTGCATACAACATAATTCAGCAAATTCTCTGATTTCTTAATCACGGATAATTATTTCTTGATGGTGATTCTAATTTAGTTTCAAAGTGTAAAATTGTACTTAAAATAAAAAAGAAATTATTAAGAATGAAGTCGATGAAGGCAATGCGTTTTCATCGATTTTAGTCACTTAAATCGGTCTTATATACTTGAAAGACATTGAAATATCGAAAAACTGTCGTTGAAGTAAGTTATGGCAACCAAACACGGTTCAATTTTTTATCGTAAAACTTTTTTAATAAATTAATACGGTTTCAATTACAAGAAAATTGCCTTAATCCCGTGATAAAAATTACTTCGCTCTTCTCACTCGGGTGATGTTAAAGAGAGATAGGCTCTGTCAACAAAGGCTATGATTACGTTCTGGTGATATAGATAAAGGCCAAGGTACAGTTGTCTGTCCTCCATCTGTTATCTTCCACTAACAGTCGGAGGACAAGTGATCCGTCCTAGTTAAGTATAAGGGCAATCCACAAGATTGACCTCTCCTTCAAATCCTTCCACCTTTAGGTCAATATTGAAAGGATAATATTAAAGTTAGCTCGAGAATAATGCTCATAAAAACAAGCCATTTTTAATTAACGAGGTTCCTTACTCTAATGATCTTAATCTGTTAAGCAATGCAAAGAATTCTTTCGCTATAAGTTATGTAATTTTTAGGATTTTAAGGGTTTTAAAATATAAGCTTTGTATCTTGTAAATTAATGAAATATGTTGCGTTGTATTACAAATTTAAAAAAAAAGAAAAAAGAAAATAATTGTTTAAAATTTTCTCTTTGTTTAGATAAAGAAGAATAAGGCTTACGTGTCATTCAATAATACTCTCTAGGGAAAGTCTTTAATCTCACTTGATTGGATCAATACTGAGAAGGAGTATTGGAGGTCTTGACGACATAAAGATAACCTTCTAAGATATAGGTAAGTAATTTTGGTGGGTAAAATTGTTCGAAGAGAAAACAACCTCCAATTTATTCTCCATTGATTCTTAAGATGGTTAATGTCTCTTTTGTGTTGATAAAGATCTATAGTTTAGATACAATTTAAGGTTAGCCATATGCCCTATAGACTATTAAACAGCAACGTAATTTTTAATAGTTAAAATTTACGTTACTCTTTAGTAGTAACGAAAAGTATAAGTAAATTAGTAGTGAATTAAATTTTTATATTTCAAATTTTATGTAAATTGAATTTATAATTAGTTATATATCATAATTTTTATAAACAGTGCTAGTATAAAGCATGAAATAATGATTCTGAAGAGGAGTTTCTGCTTGAAAATTACTACTGAAGAAATCTTTAAAACACTCAAAATTTTCATAATTTTAATTTAATTTTGCTCTTTTATTCTGTAAAAAAATATATCTTCTAGTAATTAAATCAGAAAAAAATTTATTGTATAATTAATAATTTAATTAATATTTTAATTCAAGAACTGCGATTTAAAGTAGAAAAATCAAATTATAACATGAAATCTTATTAATTAGTAAACTTTTATACTTGATAATTAGAAAAATATGATTATTTTTGAGAATTTAACTACAACATAAACACAATTTAACCTTAATTTATTAAAATATAATTATAATCTAAAATCAATTTAATAATTTTTATTATTTGTTAAATTGATCAAGTGGAAAACTCTTTATTAGAAAATTAATTAAAAATTAAATTTTTTAAAATTTAAGAACTTATGCTAATTACTTATAATGCATTTATAAGGTTAATAAGATTAATGAGATGTCTATAAATCGGTTAGCAAAAGCAGCATATAAAAGAAAACAGTCTCAAGTTAGTTCCTATATTGGAAAATTGTAAAGAAAATATATGAAAGTATAAATATGGTACTGGATATAAATGTAATACTGTTTCTACCCAAATCAAACTTTTCCACTTAAAAATTATTAATGAAATAATTCTTTTTTTACAGTTCAAGAAAAATATTGAAATGAATCACAGAAGAGAACAGTTTACAACAAAATCTAAAAATTTAGAAGAATTATTTTTTATTGGGTCCAAATATTTTTAAGGATTTATTACAGAAAATAGACTATACTTTCTCATAAATATACCTGAAGTAGAAAAGTTTTTTAGTGTAAAATACTACCTGTAGATGAAATTCCGGTTGATACTTTCGATACTATACGAAGTTAGATGCAAGGACGCAGAATAGAGACCTGAAGTTATCCTCTCTAGAGAATCTGCACTTCCTCTATACGTCAGAACAAGCCACTAGAGACAACCATTTTTCACTCCAAGCAGACATTTTATCCCGGCACAGGAAATTAAGAGCTCTGTGTCTATTCTTTAACCCCTAAGAAAAGTTTAAAGTAGCCACTTCCAAGTTTATAAGAAAAGTAGAAATGCCAATCAAATCCTTTTTTTGTACTTTACTTTCCATTTATATAGTTAATGAAAATTTTCTATTATTGACGACCTCGTATAATAAATGTTAAGTTTACGATAGGAACTAAATTCTATCCATTCTTCCGCTTTTGCTTTAAAATTCGGAAGAATAAAAATTCAAAGATATACAGTTTGTACACAAAATATATATTTGTAATATATACTTTTTCCTGCTTCTATATCTCTGATATCTTGACTTATCTTACTTGTATAAACTCTCTTTTCCAGTTTTATTTCTTTCCTTTTCACTTTTCTATGTCAATATGTTATCATTTGCAGCATACAATTCATATTTTTCTACATTCTAGAATCATATTCTGTCTCACTCCAAGCTTTTTTTTTTTCTTTTACAAAGATAAAAATATTCTGCTTATTCTTTTTATAAATTTAAATAAACAACGATACTTTATAATTTTTTAAACTTAAAATCGACTAAAAGAAATTTCTAAAAATAAATATATTGCAATTAAAGTAGTAATTCTATTTCTAATAATGTTAACTTCTTCTCTTGGATATCTTCAAATTACAGAAAAGTATCATTTTCTGATCAACATCTCCATTTACATAATTATTCTTAAGCTAGCAAACATCTAAAAAACTTTTTATTATTTTTTTGGGAACATCTGATGAGTTACAAATGATTTTTTTCCCCGTTATCCCTACAATTTTTATCATTAAGATGGAAGTCGCTTCATGTTACTGACGTGGACATTCTCATATACTTTATAATAAATCATATAACATTTGTAACAATCTTAAAAAAAATTTTTTTTAATCAGAACATTCTTCAGATAGGCTATAAACATATCTCTTACTTTTTTCCTTCTTTTTTAATATATTTAATATAGAATTATTCTTGAAAATTCTTTAATTATGTTTCCATTTTTTCTCCTGGAAGCGATTTTTGTCATCAAATAAATCCTGATGTTCATTTGCATACAACATAATTCAGCAAATTCTCTGATTTCTTAATCACGGATAATTATTTCTTGATGGTGATTCTAATTTAGTTTCAAAGTGTAAAATTGTACTTAAAATAAAAAAGAAATTATTAAGAATGAAGTCGATGAAGGCAATGCGTTTTCATCGATTTTAGTCACTTAAATCGGTCTTATATACTTGAAAGACATTGAAATATCGAAAAACTGTCGTTGAAGTAAGTTATGGCAACCAAACACGGTTCAATTTTTTATCGTAAAACTTTTTTAATAAATTAATACGGTTTCAATTACAAGAAAATTGCCTTAATCCCGTGATAAAAATTACTTCGCTCTTCTCACTCGGGTGATGTTAAAGAGAGATAGGCTCTGTCAACAAAGGCTATGATTACGTTCTGGTGATATAGATAAAGGCCAAGGTACAGTTGTCTGTCCTCCATCTGTTATCTTCCACTAACAGTCGGAGGACAAGTGATCCGTCCTAGTTAAGTATAAGGGCAATCCACAAGATTGACCTCTCCTTCAAATCCTTCCACCTTTAGGTCAATATTGAAAGGATAATATTAAAGTTAGCTCGAGAATAATGCTCATAAAAACAAGCCATTTTTAATTAACGAGGTTCCTTACTCTAATGATCTTAATCTGTTAAGCAATGCAAAGAATTCTTTCGCTATAAGTTATGTAATTTTTAGGATTTTAAGGGTTTTAAAATATAAGCTTTGTATCTTGTAAATTAATGAAATATGTTGCGTTGTATTACAAATTTAAAAAAAAAGAAAAAAGAAAATAATTGTTTAAAATTTTCTCTTTGTTTAGATAAAGAAGAATAAGGCTTACGTGTCATTCAATAATACTCTCTAGGGAAAGTCTTTAATCTCACTTGATTGGATCAATACTGAGAAGGAGTATTGGAGGTCTTGACGACATAAAGATAACCTTCTAAGATATAGGTAAGTAATTTTGGTGGGTAAAATTGTTCGAAGAGAAAACAACCTCCAATTTATTCTCCATTGATTCTTAAGATGGTTAATGTCTCTTTTGTGTTGATAAAGATCTATAGTTTAGATACAATTTAAGGTTAGCCATATGCCCTATAGACTATTAAACAGCAACGTAATTTTTAATAGTTAAAATTTACGTTACTCTTTAGTAGTAACGAAAAGTATAAGTAAATTAGTAGTGAATTAAATTTTTATATTTCAAATTTTATGTAAATTGAATTTATAATTAGTTATATATCATAATTTTTATAAACAGTGCTAGTATAAAGCATGAAATAATGATTCTGAAGAGGAGTTTCTGCTTGAAAATTACTACTGAAGAAATCTTTAAAACACTCAAAATTTTCATAATTTTAATTTAATTTTGCTCTTTTATTCTGTAAAAAAATATATCTTCTAGTAATTAAATCAGAAAAAAATTTATTGTATAATTAATAATTTAATTAATATTTTAATTCAAGAACTGCGATTTAAAGTAGAAAAATCAAATTATAACATGAAATCTTATTAATTAGTAAACTTTTATACTTGATAATTAGAAAAATATGATTATTTTTGAGAATTTAACTACAACATAAACACAATTTAACCTTAATTTATTAAAATATAATTATAATCTAAAATCAATTTAATAATTTTTATTATTTGTTAAATTGATCAAGTGGAAAACTCTTTATTAGAAAATTAATTAAAAATTAAATTTTTTAAAATTTAAGAACTTATGCTAATTACTTATAATGCATTTATAAGGTTAATAAGATTAATGAGATGTCTATAAATCGGTTAGCAAAAGCAGCATATAAAAGAAAACAGTCTCAAGTTAGTTCCTATATTGGAAAATTGTAAAGAAAATATATGAAAGTATAAATATGGTACTGGATATAAATGTAATACTGTTTCTACCCAAATCAAACTTTTCCACTTAAAAATTATTAATGAAATAATTCTTTTTTTACAGTTCAAGAAAAATATTGAAATGAATCACAGAAGAGAACAGTTTACAACAAAATCTAAAAATTTAGAAGAATTATTTTTTATTGGGTCCAAATATTTTTAAGGATTTATTACAGAAAATAGACTATACTTTCTCATAAATATACCTGAAGTAGAAAAGTTTTTTAGTGTAAAATACTACCTGTAGATGAAATTCCGGTTGATACTTTCGATACTATACGAAGTTAGATGCAAGGACGCAGAATAGAGACCTGAAGTTATCCTCTCTAGAGAATCTGCACTTCCTCTATACGTCAGAACAAGCCACTAGAGACAACCATTTTTCACTCCAAGCAGACATTTTATCCCGGCACAGGAAATTAAGAGCTCTGTGTCTATTCTTTAACCCCTAAGAAAAGTTTAAAGTAGCCACTTCCAAGTTTATAAGAAAAGTAGAAATGCCAATCAAATCCTTTTTTTGTACTTTACTTTCCATTTATATAGTTAATGAAAATTTTCTATTATTGACGACCTCGTATAATAAATGTTAAGTTTACGATAGGAACTAAATTCTATCCATTCTTCCGCTTTTGCTTTAAAATTCGGAAGAATAAAAATTCAAAGATATACAGTTTGTACACAAAATATATATTTGTAATATATACTTTTTCCTGCTTCTATATCTCTGATATCTTGACTTATCTTACTTGTATAAACTCTCTTTTCCAGTTTTATTTCTTTCCTTTTCACTTTTCTATGTCAATATGTTATCATTTGCAGCATACAATTCATATTTTTCTACATTCTAGAATCATATTCTGTCTCACTCCAAGCTTTTTTTTTTTCTTTTACAAAGATAAAAATATTCTGCTTATTCTTTTTATAAATTTAAATAAACAACGATACTTTATAATTTTTTAAACTTAAAATCGACTAAAAGAAATTTCTAAAAATAAATATATTGCAATTAAAGTAGTAATTCTATTTCTAATAATGTTAACTTCTTCTCTTGGATATCTTCAAATTACAGAAAAGTATCATTTTCTGATCAACATCTCCATTTACATAATTATTCTTAAGCTAGCAAACATCTAAAAAACTTTTTATTATTTTTTTGGGAACATCTGATGAGTTACAAATGATTTTTTTCCCCGTTATCCCTACAATTTTTATCATTAAGATGGAAGTCGCTTCATGTTACTGACGTGGACATTCTCATATACTTTATAATAAATCATATAACATTTGTAACAATCTTAAAAAAAATTTTTTTTAATCAGAACATTCTTCAGATAGGCTATAAACATATCTCTTACTTTTTTCCTTCTTTTTTAATATATTTAATATAGAATTATTCTTGAAAATTCTTTAATTATGTTTCCATTTTTTCTCCTGGAAGCGATTTTTGTCATCAAATAAATCCTGATAAGTTTTAATCAGATTTTATCGAAGACAAAAATATTCTTTCTTTCTTTATAATGTAATAAAATGAATAAATTTTATAAGAATTTACTCAATTATAACTTTTAATTACGATTACTTAATTAAGTTTAGTAATAATTTTATTAATATTTTACTTTAAGCCCATTCTAATATTAACTTTTGCAATTGATTTAACGACATTTTTAAATACGTAGTTTTTAATTCTATTATCATTAGATCATATTTATTTATATTGATAAAGAATTTTTGAATGTAGTTAATGGATAATAGCATAATTTATTTATTAGTTTATAAAGTTTAATAAAATAAATTATCATTTATTAAGCTTGTCCTTAAAATTACAGACGTGTTTAACTAAATTTATTATAAAATAAAATAATTTAAAACAATTTAAGAAATAATAATTTACTTTAACTATTTATTTAATAATAACTGTTATTTTTTATGCACATTTTAAATTAATCTTCTGTCAGAATAAGAATAATTTATAATTAAATAATTAATTTATCCATAATTTCATTTAGTATTTTACTTTAAATTCATTTTAATTCTATTTTCTTTAGCCAAATTATTATTTTATTACTTGGCTTATTTTTAGCAATAAAAATAACATTTGTATTCACTTTTTCCGTCCGTCTATCCTTCGTTCGAATTCGCTTTCTTCTCAATAATTCTTGGAAACTAAAGAAACTACAGAATAGAAATTTTCAATGATTGTGGTTGAAATTCTCTTCTCGTATAATTTTATATCAAATCGTNTTACACGTTAAATTAAAGTATATACTATACTTTAAATATAATTAAATCAAACTTTATTCATATCAGATTACATTATTCCCTGTTATTAAATATGTTTATCGAATATAATCTGATATTCTGGATATGTTTCATGCAAGAGAAGTTATTAGTCTACTAGTATTACAAATGCTTTTATCTCTAATCATTGTTTCGTAAGATGCTTACATTTCGGTAATTGTTCAATTGTGTTCTAAATATAGAAAAACTAATATTACAGAAGCAAATTAATGATTGTTTGAGCTATTTGGATATGTATATACGTCATTCTACTTTATTAATTAAGTATTTAAATTAGTTTGTGAGAAAATAATACAGTTAAATCTCGATGTAGCGATAGTGTAACCCTCGTAAAGCGCTAATCAATACTTGTGAATGAATCTTCTCCATAAATATTAAATAGAGAATCCTTCAGTAGTTGCAAATTACTAAATGTACAATTTTGCATTGCAAATGATATTGTTTTCATCGAATCACGTGAACTCGCACGTGTATGGACTTATTGTCTCAGGTTCTTCAGTTTAGCGCCATCCTCAGTTTGGTGCGGAACAATGGCGGCGTTAAATCGAAGTTTGGTTGTAATTTATAATTAAAAATTGTTAATTTAAAACAATCAACTTTATTTTATTTTCAGTATTGATTTTCGTTTCTTTAGAGATTCGCTTTAACTAAACACTCATTCAGATAATTTAAATTTATAAAAAGAAAAAATATATTACAGAGTGGCATTAAGATAATCAGAAAAATAAAAACACTGAAAATTTCTTAGAGAAAGCCATTAAATGTATTAAATTTTTTAATAGCCTATATAAGTTTGTTTTAAGCTATAAGCTAAATTGAATTTTATTTTTTATTTTTCTGGTATTTAAACTGTTAAAGTTCGATTTACTTTGAAAATTTAACTGAAAATAGCATTTTGTAATATTTTTGAACACTAAATTTGAATCCAAATTGAACTTCAAACTCATTTCTTCTTCTAAACTACTACTTTCCTCTTGCTTTCTTGTATATATTTTTTGAAGTTTTAAATAAAGTTGTGTGCTACATGTTTCTTTATCTTCAATCCCAGTCATCTTTCCCGGTTTGGGAGTAGGTGACAATATTAACTTGATAATTACTGCTTATTCATTCATAAATTCATTGAAAGGAAAGCACTGTAATTTTGCTCGGTTTTTGCACAGATGTGGAAGTGTCTTGCATGCTTCTCTTCCTTGTCACTAGTTGCACTGCCTCGAACNAAAATAAAAGTCTTTTTACTTTTTCTTCTATGGCCGAAGTAAACAAAAAGGTATCATATAAAAAAAACACCTTTAAGAATCGTCCCGTGGTACAATTTTTATTTCTAATCTGTCTTTCCATCTTTGTCCTTTTCTTCTATCCGATCCTGTTTATCTTCCTGATCCCATTCTACCTCATCCTTAATCTCTGCACTCCAATATTACAAAAATAGACACCAATAAAATTCAAGAAGTGATAAATAAAACGGGATTAAAATCGCTGAAAAAAAGAAAGAAACTTACAAAATAATGTTCTGAACTGATGGAAAACTTAATAGCAATACATATTCTTATATACTTCTTGCCTTAAATTGGATATCTTTTAAGCTCAGGTAACAATAGTTGAATAGAAGAGTAGGGTGAGAGATAACAGTAACGTATACTGTACAGTACATATATATACGCTGCCTAATTCGAATTCTGGTTGACAGATTGTCGTTGATTGCTTGCAAGTAGAAACTGCAACAAGCAAACCATCCCGATAAAGGATGGCCATATATATCTGGTAATGTTATTTATCGACATGCTACCGATTCTGGCGGAGCAGACCATAAAATATCTGAAATGGCGATAGAACATTGAGAAAACGAGTGCTGATCAATTGAAATGTTTTCATATTCTTTAAAGATTCAAAATTTATTTTTTTACAAAGGAAAAAAGAAATCAAATATATAATACATAATGAATAATTTCGTGTTTAAAATAGAAAATAAATTGTAATTTCCTTAATTTAAACATTGTTTGTAAGTCCGTATTGCCAGATAATGATTACTTTTCTACGATGTGGATTGCGATTGACGAGTTTAATGAGAAGAAAAATCTTAAAATTTAGCGATTACAATTACTAATCCAACATTCCATCATATTTGACTAGCGATTGCAATTACTAATTAGTGAAATTGTTTACCAGTTATAATCTAAATCGCAATCGTTATGGCGAACTCTGAGGTTTACATACATTTTACATTATGTTAACTCTTTTAAGTCATCGTGAGCATTCATTCCAATATATTGTCCATATTAATATCTCAAATTAAACAGTATTAAACGAAAAACAATATTACTAACGGTCATAATTTGATTATGGTAACGTTTGCAAGATCGTATTAATCTGTCATCACAAGTGAAAAGTTCGAATATTAGTGGATCTTTATAATTTTTCATAGTTACTTCTTTATGTGACATCATTTTCCATCCTTAATCCATTCTAGAATATCCCACTGCCAGTCAGGCCCGCCCATAATGGACATATTTATGGCCAAACATAAAGCCTTGTGTACTGATGTCATGCATTATGAAACCAAACTAAGGGAAAATCATTATGATGTTAATGGGTGCTCAATATTTTTCTCACGTTAGAAGCCGTTATTCTCATTTCTGTTATTTATTAAATATCTGAAAAGTTTTATGCTGTCTTACTTATGATTATGTTATCGTATAGTACATAGTTTGAGTAACTAGACATATTAATAAACATCCGAAAACTATCGAGAAATCCCTATTTATGTATTAGTATCTAGTTAACGTATTTTCATACTTTCCTTGATATTTAAGTATAATATTAAAGAATTATTGATATTTTCGATAAATTTCGTAGCCAGTTTCGTGCCGAAAATCCGTAACGTCTACTTAATGACGATCATCAAAAATTATTGTTTTTTTTTTTAACCTGGTAAAAATATTCTGATATTCAACTTTAAAATCACGAATTCTCGTGAATTTATTTCTGCCCTTCTGGCTCGTTTGCTCTTCAAAATCTGGGGAAAGGAAGAAAGATTATAAATGCAAGCATGGGAGTGAGTAGATGGCCATTTGAAAGCCTTTACTTTTCTAAAAGAATTTATCCAACGATGCTTACTTAATAGATACTCGGGTGGTACAAATTATAGCAATTTGGCCTTCTATCCGGTCATTTATAGAAAACGGAGCATATAAAAGTGACCGTAAAGCACCTGAATAAAAAAGGAAAAAATGGGTTTAAAGAATTGAAAACATTATCGACTTTCGTTTCCCTAATCTACTGCGATATTATTCGGAAATTTATCGATAAGTGGAAGCACACAGGAGAAGAGAAATTCTTCTTCTCAGAAGACAACTTCTATTGGAAATGTCATCATAATTTATGACCTGTCATGGACTGTGAAGTTAGAGGAAAGCCCTGCCCATTCCATGATGATTCTTACTGTGTTTAGTCTTGATGCATCGCTTAAGAGACGGATTAATCGCTCTTTTTTTTTTTTTAATCTCTTCTTTGATGAGGTTTTCCTCGGGGGTTTACGTTTGGATGCACTTACGTTACCTTAGCAGCTTTCTGTGCAGATGTAATAATAATTCTATCATACTTTCATTTGGCACAAATATGGCTTGCTATCGAAAGATTAATTTGTCTATATGACTTGAATTAATAACTACATAAAACTGTTATAATATAAAACAAATTATACTTGTTTATATCTTCCTAATTGGCTTTTTTTATTATTGTAGTAAAGGTTAACTGTGTTATTCAAGTTGTAACATTACTTGATTAAATTTACTCTGTGTCTGCACTAAACTATGTTGCTACAGTAGCATTCGATGACAAATGATAAATTTGTCTAGCCACGATTTTGTTCAAATTTGGTGTGCTATTAAAGGGTTAAATAGCCTACACGAGTCGAATTATTAATCGAATCTAACTCTACGCTTTATCCTTTATATTTGATTATTTAATTAGTTTATGCTATTAGAAAATTAAACAGTTAAATCACTCACCTTATTGGCTTTTCGATTATTGAGGGAAATTAAATAGTCTACTATACGAATATTAATAATGTAAATTTATATTTATCTACATTAAACGTTGTTACTATAGTGTTATTCGGTGCTAATTAATTATCCCCCTATTTTTTATGATAAATTTATCAAATTGTTAGAGTTAAATAACATATACTGTATCACTTAAATCAAATCTGAATTATTGTTACGTGCTATTTATTTGGTTACGTACTGTACAGCATATATACAGCCTATACAGCATACTGTGTATTGTTAATTTTTAGCTTTTATAGCGACTGTTACCATGCTGTTACAGGATTATATAATTAAATTGTTTATTAGTTTTTATGGACGCAGTTATGTACCGTGCAATCTTGGCTCCATCTATGTTACTGCAGAAGCATTAATTGTAATTTCTATATGCTGTGAATTCGTGCAAGTTTCGTATGCTGTTAAAGAGTTAAGTAGTGTAGTCTACACGAGTTGAATTGGTAACAAATTAAACTCGCTGCTATCTGCTACTTATTTGATTATTTAATTAACTTGTGCAATTATTGCTTTGATCATATTAGTAAAGTTGTTATGCTGTTACAAGATTAGACAGCTGACTAAGTCACTTACTAGTTGGCCTCTTCGGTTTCAGAAAGGGATTAAATATAACACAAGTATTATTGTTGTCCGTTTGACAGAGTTAAATGTTACTATAGTGGCATTCTACAGTTTCGGTAGGAAATTTCCCGAAATTTTTAAATTGCTATTAGAAAGTTAATTATTCTGAAGTACACTTTACACAAGTTAAATTAATAATAAATTCAAGTTGATGTATCAGCTATTATTTATTTTAATTAACATTTGCTATTATTGTTTCGATTGTTTAGGTAAAGACGTTATGCTGTAGCAAGATTAAATGGCTATCTGAATTAGTTATTACTCGAGTTACATGCGATTACATATACGGTACTGTACCTGCAATTCGAATATCATTGTGTAGATCTATTCTGAAACTCTGCTACCTTAGCCATATTCTATGTAGACTCCCTTTTTAATAGCAATTCTATATAAATTTAATGTATGCTATTAGAGGAATAAATCGTTTATATGAATTCGATTATTAATTTAATTCATTCCTCATCATTATTATTCCAATTCAATTGGGCATATTATAATATTACAAGATTAAGTTATTGTTTTAAAAGCAATTATATTGTATACACAATCAATTATTTCATTTTAAATTATATTTATTTCTATACATCAATTGCTGTAGAATGCAATTACAGAGTTAAGTCTATATAGGCTATATATAATAGAATGTCTGTCTGTCTATTCTCTATACACTTTTAAACTCTTTGACCGATTTGCATCAAATTTTTAAGAGTTACTTTCTAAGACCCTGCGGAAAATAGAAGCGTCCATAAAACCTCGACACTCCACTCTATAGCTCCCCTTTTCATCTTCCCATAATTTCTAAATACTTTGATTGACCTGGGCTAAGCTTTTTAGAGTTACTCTCTAGGACCAGGCGGAAAATATAAGCTACCATGAAACCTGGACATTCCCTTGACCCTTCGTGATAAACATAACAATGTTAGGCTAAAATAGCTAATTTTTGATATGGTTTCATTCTAATGTTTGTCCTTATTACTTTTCGTCCAGGAAACGTCAGGCAAATCTGTTAATAATAAGAATAATAATCAAACTATATGCTACCTTCTACTTATTTTATCTAATTAGTGTACATTGTTGCTTCTCTACCCGATAAAATTTAATTGGTGTAAGTTTTTATGCTCTTATAACTGTTTATCGATTTTGCGTTATTGAACACTGCCAAATAATACTAGAGTATTCAATTTTTGCAGCTTTAAATCACAATTTCTATACAAAGACTTTTTTATACGACATTCTTACGCTGTAATAGAGTTTGTACAGTAATTTAAACTCATAAAATACTTTTAATTCTTACATTAAAATGAAACTAATGTAATAATAAATCCAATATACAGATTAATTAGTAAATTATTCATCTTCCTGCGAAACATAATTGATATCTGATAAATTACAAAGCCTGCAAATTAACTATAATGTTGTAACAATAAACATATTCTAGTCTTAAATATTGTGATAAATTGCTAGTAAAGGGCTATATATAGGATAGATATTGACTGCTTTACAGATTTATTATGCTGTTATGGCATTACATGGCCACACAAAATTAAAGTTTTTATATTAAATCTTTTCACAGCTAACAGAATATAATTTATTATATAGTTAGATATTAATATTGCTATACTAATAAATAAAATATGTTAAAGTAAATATAATATATGATGTTAAAATAACTTTTATTGATTTTTATAAAGAAAAATTCATAAATTTGTCTAGTTAATAATTAAAATTAAGCTATTTGTTATTTTTCTTTGCTCTTATCGTATTAAAAGATTTAATTATATCAAATTTTCTTTGTTATTACAGAAGCAGGATTAAAATACTCGCCATTCTTTGAGGTAGATAAATAAGAACTTTGCATAATGATATTAAAATTAAATAATATACATGTAATTAGCGTGCTTATTATGTAAATTTACAGCGATTTTATACGTCTATAATAAGCAATAAGTAAATTATAGGTGAATTTTAAGCATTTTATCATAAAATTACAAGCACCTATTATCACATTACGTTCATTAAAGTTCAGATAAACGAATTTGTTCGATACGAGCTCATTTATTCCAGTAACAGTTTCAGGTAGGAAGGAGACTTAATGGAGACAGTAAAGGCGACGGGGACCTCCTCTAAACATGACTCACTTCCAGATCCGTTATTAGGAGTTGTTAATATGTAAATTAGCTACTGTTAGAGGTAGAAACACAATTATAGTTGGGTTACACCTCTAATGTCGTCATCTTTCGTACAGTGAAAGTTTTACGAATAGAATTTTACCTTTTACAAAACTGAAAATGGATTGTAGAGTAGAGAGAAATTTACCAACTGTCAAGGTTTTAAACTGGGAGTAAAATATTAATGATCAACTGATCGAAATAAATGACAAACAAGATTAAATAGTCAGTAAAATTGCATTAAGCTATGACAAGAAGATCTGAAAGGTTGATAATGTCACATAACATGTGATAAATGAATTGTACTTTAAAAGACTCACCTTATACAATTTGATTTTTACTTTGACTTGCGTAGGTTGTTTGCTGTTTCTTCTCCTTCCCCTCCTTTTTTTTTTTGTTCTTGACATCAGTGAAATTGTTTCTTATCATTATTATTAGGTGTTTGTTGTGAAGAATTCCTTACATCTTTTTTTAAATTAAAGATTTCGATAATGCTTATTAAATATTTTTAACATTTAATTAATTTTTTGATTTATTATTTCAAATAAGATTACTGTATATCGAGATTTTATGATATAAAATGTTTGAATAATTTTTACATAAAAGTCTACATAATTACATTTTAAATTTTATTTAGAATTTGAACAAAAGTTGAATTAAAATTCAGTTTATTTCCATTTAAAATTACAAATTTACTTGAGAAATTTAAATCATCGAATACATAATATATTAAATAAAAATAAATAATGAAAATATATTTAAATCTTATTTATTTATTTTTTTCTCTCTTAAATTTAAGATTTAATATTTCTTGCTGAAATTTTCAACGTCAAATCTCACTAAATATACATAAGAAAATTGTATAAGATTATTTTAAAAATAATAATTTCACTTCAATAATTTTTTAATATAAATAATTAAACGTTAATTTAAATCAGAGGTATTTTTCTTTCATCTTGAAAAAAATAAAAACACTGAAAATTTCTTAGAGAAAGCCATTAAATGTATTAAATTTTTTAATAGCCTATATAAGTTTGTTTTAAGCTATAAGCTAAATTGAATTTTATTTTTTATTTTTCTGGTATTTAAACTGTTAAAGTTCGATTTACTTTGAAAATTTAACTGAAAATAGCATTTTGTAATATTTTTGAACACTAAATTTGAATCCAAATTGAACTTCAAACTCATTTCTTCTTCTAAACTACTACTTTCCTCTTGCTTTCTTGTATATATTTTTTGAAGTTTTAAATAAAGTTTAAACAGTTTTTAAATATTAAAATTCAAGAAAATTATTTATTTATTAATTTTTAAACATTTTTAGTTAAAATTAACTTTATTACTTCATTCAGAACAAAAAAATTTTTTTTTGTTTATTTCTCCCATCAAACTCTTAAAAAATGAGTTAATGAATTTTTTATTCTTTCCTGTGATCTATAGTTTATTAAATTATTAATTTTTTTAAATAAATAAATTATATTTTTATAAGATTTTTATCCTATAAAGTATTATTTAACTTAAATTTTTAATTTTATCAATTAAATAACTCATTATTTATCTATAAAGAACTGACAGCAAACTTATAAATAAATTATTTAGCTTATAAATACATTTTAAAATAATTTTTTAAATACTAATTTAAAAAATATCCTTAAGAAAATTTACAGAAATACTTCTTAAAGATAACACTCAAATAATCAAGATCACAAATGTATTTTTTAATGAATTTACTTAGTAAACAACACAAAGTGGAAGAAAATATTCTATAAAATTTTAAAAAATCTGATTTTTTAATTTTTAAAGTCATCAACACAAACTAATAGAATAATAATATTTATATATATTTTCTTAGAATATATTAAACTTTCAGCATTTCTTCACTAGACAAATATTTGTTAGAATATTTTGTATAAGTTGCTTTAAAAAGTAATGAATTGATACAGGCCTATATACACTTGTACAGTACAGTGAAGTCTATCCAAGTAATTTGAATTTTGTAAACAGTGTTTACAAAGTAAGAAAATAAAGTATTATACTTTTTAATAAACTATTTAAAAAAACGAAAACGTTAAAAAAAATTAATATAAATATAAAAATCAAGCAATTATAGAGTAATTTATGAAGAAACAAATAAATAATAATAATAATTCAAATTAAAAATTCATTTGAATAATTTGAATTTAATTCGCGTTAAATTAGTCTTATTTATGTTTTAATTTAATTTTGAATAAAACAAAATTGGATATAATTTAAATTTAAATTTAAATGGAAGAATTAAATTAGACTTTAATTTAAGTTTTAATTTTATTTATTTGTTTTTAATTTGAATTATTTTGTTAAAAATAATCCAGAAATAGTAAATTAATTGAATATAATTCCAATAAATTTAATTTTTTTTTTAAATGTACATATTAAATTTTTAAGTTTTAATTTAATAATCAAATCTTTAATCCTTATTTAATCTTTAAAAATTTATGTTAAATTAATTAAATATCTTTTGACTTTTATATTATAGATTTACAGATTAAATTTTTAAAATCTTTACTTTTTATCATTATAATTCCTCATTGAATATCAAATAATTATTTTTTTAACTAATTAAAATTTTAATAACTTTTGAATACTTTAAATAATATATATATATATTTTTAGCAATTTGACCCAATTCCCTGTATGATTATAGAAGATTTTTGGATATAATACATGAATGTTAAGCTAAAAAATATATATTTTAAAGATAAATTGAATATAATTTAGCATGAGTTTTTTTCCATATAATTTATTATTTTATCATAAATAATATATTTAAATTAATTCTAGCACTTATAAGCCTGTCTGTCTAGACTACTTATAGACTCTTTTGCTGTTCTCTTACACGTTAAATTAAAGTATATACTATACTTTAAATATAATTAAATCAAACTTTATTCATATCAGATTACATTATTCCCTGTTATTAAATATGTTTATCGAATATAATCTGATATTCTGGATATGTTTCATGCAAGAGAAGTTATTAGTCTACTAGTATTACAAATGCTTTTATCTCTAATCATTGTTTCGTAAGATGCTTACATTTCGGTAATTGTTCAATTGTGTTCTAAATATAGAAAAACTAATATTACAGAAGCAAATTAATGATTGTTTGAGCTATTTGGATATGTATATACGTCATTCTACTTTATTAATTAAGTATTTAAATTAGTTTGTGAGAAAATAATACAGTTAAATCTCGATGTAGCGATAGTGTAACCCTCGTAAAGCGCTAATCAATACTTGTGAATGAATCTTCTCCATAAATATTAAATAGAGAATCCTTCAGTAGTTGCAAATTACTAAATGTACAATTTTGCATTGCAAATGATATTGTTTTCATCGAATCACGTGAACTCGCACGTGTATGGACTTATTGTCTCAGGTTCTTCAGTTTAGCGCCATCCTCAGTTTGGTGCGGAACAATGGCGGCGTTAAATCGAAGTTTGGTTGTAATTTATAATTAAAAATTGTTAATTTAAAACAATCAACTTTATTTTATTTTCAGTATTGATTTTCGTTTCTTTAGAGATTCGCTTTAACTAAACACTCATTCAGATAATTTAAATTTATAAAAAGAAAAAATATATTACAGAGTGGCATTAAGATAATCAGAAATTCTTATAGTCGTAACTATAAATATCTGTTTCATCTTGTTTCTTATTGATTTTTGCTTAAGAAGAGTTCCATTTTAACAAAATTATTATGTATCGAGCTTAAATTCATACGTACAATCTACTAAAAAGGTAATAAAAATCGTCGAAACAATCAAAACTTCTGATACAAAATTCAACTGTAATCACGAATAAAAATCCTTTACAATCTCGTTTCTTATTGATTTCTGTGAATGAAGAAAGTCATTTTAACAAAATAACCATTTATCCAGCTTAATTCCACATTATTCTTAAGTGAGAGGTAGAAAGATTCTGCAGAAACAATGGAAAAATGTGATACAAGATTTGGTCATAAACATGAATGAAAAAACTTATTTGTCCATGTTTCTAATTAAATTTTTCGCTAGAAGATATCCATTTTAATTGAATAAGTTTGAATCCATGTTTCTATTTATTAAACAACGCAGAAAAAAATTATTATAACGCGTTTATAATGGTTTTTAACTTGATTTTTGCTTAAAAAATTTTATTTATTTCTTAAAAAAGAAACCCATCTAATAAATTAATTATCTAATAAAATAAAGAGACATAAAAATATTGTAAAATAATTAAATTTTCAGATTTCTAAAACCATTAGAGTCACATTTAATATATAGACTGCGTGTATAAATGTATTTAGCAATCAAAATCTGTAAGAAAAACTTGAAATAAAGTCATAGATAACGTTAACTTTTGAAGAGGCAACATAATTTCACAGATGGAGAATCTCGTAGGAGTGCAGTCACACAAGATTGCACAACTGTAAAGTAGAATTTACATGTATCGTAGCATTTCCTCTTTCCATTCTACTTATCTGGCAACGGAGGACATAACTATCGCATTTGATGCTCATTTATCATCTCTTCAAGCTTTAAGATGAATCGTACTGAATGGTATTATTTCAATCATTCCATTTTTACTTGTAGCCGAGGAAATTTCTTTCTCATCAATCATCCCCCTTTCATTTCTCCGGTAATAACACATACAACAACAATGCTATTTCGGACAACTAATTTGTCATTTCTCCATTTAAAGTAAATCATTTGGAGTAAAGTAGCTCCAGTTAATTTCGATTTTTATGTTTGTTTGCCTTTCTTCTTTCCTATTTTTTTTTTTTAATAGAGAAGATTTTAAAACATCTTTTGAATCTCAGATTCCTTCTCTTCCCTTAATGAGAAGTCGCTTGATCTTAAGCACCCTTGATTAAAATGGGCGAGATTTTTGACGAATTTTATACCTCGTTATAGCGCTTTTATCTAAATGTCAATGAAAGTCTGATGCGGTAATTTAAAGCTCTTATTTATACTGATTGTTCAGTAAATTATTCCATGATCTACAGCACGCGACTCAGTTCACAAAGTGTAAAATGACGTAATTATGATGCGATTAATGTAAAACATTGTTAACAACTGAGCCGTTACTAGAGCGTTTGTCTCAGAAATTTTCTTTATTTTCTTTTATTATTATTATTATTATTTTATTGTAAGGTTAAAAAGAAAAATTTGTAAACCCTCCGTTAACGAAAATGATTGCCGTTAGACAATTTTAAGCTATTCCTGTATTAAAAATTAATATTTAAAGTATCTAGTGACGTGATTTAGACTAACAACTTTGCCTAGTTTAATCATGTTTAGAGAGATAAATCACTGCATATAAAGTAGGTAGCATCTAACAAATTACTGTTTTGTTCAGTGGAATAAATTTTCTTGACGGAAAATACATTTTTCAATGCGATTACAGCACGTAACGCTACATTTTCTAATTGGGTTTCTGACATATAATACAAAATTTTAAATTTTATTTAAATACTAAAAATACATTATTTATTTGAGTTTATGTATTATTTGTAAATCTTTTATAAGCTGAAACGAAAATTTTGCAATATGCTTGGCTTATATAAACGATATACGTTCAAACTTCGATATAACGCTTTCTAAATAGCATCATCTCGTAAAGCTCCAATGAAAGCTGGTGACGGGTCTTACCTGTTAATATTAGAGAACTTCGATATCCGTGAATTTTCACGGAATTTTAATACTCGAACGTACACACAAAGGTACAGTACTGTACCTATACTTTCGAATGTGAAAATTACATGTTTAGGCATTAATTATTATTCTTTGAAGTTCTCAGTTTAGCATTCGATTTAGTGCCATTTTCAGAGGAGAACGAAGGTGCCGCTAAATCGAGGTTTGAATATTGTTTGGCAATGAGATATATACAATCTTTGAATTTGAGTTTTGAAAGGCATATAATTTGATAATAACGATGTCGTTTACAATGAAAAATCGTATATTCACTGAAAGGTTCTTTATTTAATATTTACGGGGAAGATCCGTTCACAATTATTCATTGGGGATTTAGGAGGATGGTGCTATTTAGGAGAGCGCTATATCAAGGTTCAACGGTTCTGTTCAGTATATGCATAAACTTTATGCGCGTTGGTTTTTTTTTTAATAAATTAAAAATTTTTTACAATTGTTCATCATATTTTACACTTAATATATAATAAATTCCAATAAATTTATAAACATTTAGCTTATAAAACATCACTTTTTTGTTGTTTTTGTCTGTACAAAGTAACATTTTTCATTTTAATCTGGAATATAAAGTCTCATTTTCAAATTATGGAAATATTACATTATAAATTTCATTTACTAGGCGCATCTATTCACGTAAATTACAATATATTTCAATTTGTTAGTTGTTAAAGTTATTCGTCTCCTTAGTAAAAGATACATAACGATATACAAAAGTTTCTCACGACGTTATACATTAAATAATTACGCAATATAGGGGTAAATAATATGAAATTTTCGGAACAAAACACACAGCAAACCCTTCATTTTGTGCGTAAGAATGATTAAAAAAATTTTCGTGACGTAATAACTCATTAGAAATTAAAGAAAAAACTGAAGACAACTCCATTATGAACTACATTAATAAAAGGGGGAGTTAACGGGGATCTGAACGAAGCACGTGCTGACGCCCCGTGACGTCATTTTAAACGTGGTGAAAGAAATGAGCGAAATTATCTCGGGGTGTACATGATCTTTAGTGTTTAATGGAGATATCAAATGCGGTATGTTAGTGTGAAGCCAACAGATGGTAGCAAACACTTTACTTACTCATTTATCCCGTATGCTAATGTAGCACTTACGGCGTTGTCAGTGGAAATGGATGTTTCCGAATTACCTAATGGCTTGATATTTTGTCTGCTTCAATCTCGCCCGATTTCGCCACAGATTTATTGAGAAAATAACCGTTAAAACAATACCATTCGGTCCGAGGATACTTAAGATAAAACTTTAACGTTATTTATTACTTAAATGATTGCTGATAATGTTAGTTTCCTCTTTGATGTCGCCCGTTTTGATGTGCCATCGTGAAATTTGCTTTATATCCCAGCTCTTTACGTCTTTTTCTCCATAGAGGGCAACACTTCTCGTTGCGATTTAAATAGGAAAGCCATTGGGACGGAGCCGATGTCTTACTTAGATCTATCCTTAGTGTAATTTTATCTCTTCACAGAAGAGTCCTGACTTGAAGGTTATCTTACCGGGTTATGCCGTCCGGTTTAAGTCATTCTGTGACCTAATTTTCTTTAGTGTGAGGTCGAAGTGTCTACGTGACATAGAGTTTAATTTTTGAAGTTTAAAAGTCGTTTTAAAGTTTAAAGATCCATCAAGTCATGTGCGAAACGTGAGATCGAGGAAAGATTATCGTTAAAATTACGGTTAATTTGAGCTTTCTAAGTGATGTTCTTTTTAGTGAACTTTTGCAAAAACAAGGATCTCAATTGTAAAAATGTTAAAAAATAATAATTTATCAAATAAAATTTTCTTAATAACGATTTTTCTTCTTACACCCCAAACTCTGCAAATAAATAATTGAATGTTTCTTATTCGGAGTTTCAAATTTTAAGATTCTAAACAATAAGTTAGAATGTCCCTTAGGAGTTAAGGACCTCAACAAAACAGCTTGAATCCAGTTTTTGTCAAAAGGGGGCCCCCTCTTAGAAGCTCCCTATCTTCTACTTGAAGCGGCTCAATGTCATAGAAATACAGAAAAAATATTTAGAAGTGCCTCTCTGGGTAACCACTTTGTTATTTCTTAAGCATAACGAATAGAAAACTTCGTGTTTTTCCCAATACTTTATAATAGAGTAAGTGATGATAAAGCAAAGGAAATGCTGAAACTAAAACTGAATTTTTGACATTGCCGAAACTTTTGAACTTTTACAAATTGTTTATTAACAGGAGAAAGCATTGTAGACAAGTACGAACCCGGAATAATTTTGGCTCTTTCCTTCAAAAAAAGAAATCATAATACTCTGAAGAAGGTGAACTTATGTTTAGAAAAGAATCGGTAAAGAAAGATCATTACAACAAAAATCCAAAACTTCTTTTTAAGTAGAAACTTCATTATTGTGTAGTCTGCTTACCTGCAATCGGAGGCGTTGTTAGAATAAGAAAAGTATCAGAACAAGAAGCGAGTTTGGGACACAACTGCACAGAAGGTATTTATTTAGTTTTTAAAGAAAAACTTAAAAGCGAAATAATCAGTAGTCTATTGTAATTATAATTTATAATTTGATAAAATCATCAATTCATTCTACATTATAAATACATAATTTAATAAGTGAATATATGAAACTTTTCGATTGGCTAAAATATTATTTCTGTAATTGATCCGCTATTTGAAAAAATTGTAGACCTATAAATTCCCATTGTCGTCCGTCCGTCTGTCTTTCCTTAATCTCGAGAATGGAGTTAGATAGATGAAAGATGAGACCAGATATAGAAACCTTAAGGGCAGGAGGCCCGATATGCAAACATCCGATGCAAGCTGGAAGTTACGTTATTTCAATTCAAATATTTCTCTCTGAAAGATGTTAGATATTTGATAGGCACGACTCCATTGTTAGAGGAAAAGTATGATATACAGGGGCAAGCCATTACTAATTTGATGCAAAGAGCATATATTTTAAATGAAATAGATTTAAAATATGATTAAAAATTGCAGCACGGCATTGTGACGATGCCAGAATAAATAATTGCTCGTTCTGCAATCGATTGTTTTTCCATAGAAATATTAATGGAGAGTTTTCTGATTAACATTGCATAAAATATTCCAGTCGCATTAACTTTTAAATCCGGAAATTCATTATCAACATTACATGTCGATGCTCACCTTCCACCTTCATCGTCACTTCTACTACAATTAATACCTTTATCTTTATTATTATTCTTTCCGATATTGCAATTAAAAAGTTTTTTATATTTATTTTCTTCAAAATTTAAAGAATAAATAATCTAAATGACCACAGATTTACGTGTAGAAAGCAACTGATTAATGAGAATGATTAACAAATTTATAATGCACCATTACTTGTAAACAATAAGTTTTTCAATTTTCCTAAATTAATAATGAATCGTAAAAAAATGATTGTTAGAAAGTTTTGGATTGGATCGTTGGAATAAGGCAACGAACGCAACACCTGGGCGATATTCCAAGGGGGTGCCTCCCGGGAGGACTTTCTATAGGAAACTGGTCCCCATTTAAGTGTCTAATTAATCACCTAAATAGAAAGATTATAGTATAAAAACAAGTATAGGTTTATATAAACTTTCCTATAAGCAATAATTAAACAAATTTCACAACTGCTAGAATATATTCAGTATCATAAAGATATTTATGGATAGGTAAAAGGAGAAAATAAAAAAAACGCCTGTCTAAGTAGCCACTTTGTTATTGCAGGAGCATGACGAATAGTTAACTTTTCACTTTTTTAAAAAGCTTGATAATAAGAATGAGTGACAGCAATGCAGACGAAAAGGGTCACAGGGGTTGAGTGTCCCCCGTTAGAAGAGCACCACAACAGGCTTCAGGTAATGGCGATATTTCACTTTTTATGAGTGACGTCGAGACGTGACAGGTCGCCGGACGACAGATAACTCTTCTTCCAGTCATCTATCATCCGCCAAGATGACACATTTTCACACCATTCGTTTCACTTTGCCACACTCCGTCCCAAAAAATTATCTTTAATCTAACGAATTACAAAACGGAAGAAGCTATAAGTAAATATTTTTATGGCTTGAAAGGAGGAGGAAAAGCCGAAAAATCTTATTCTCTGAGTCTTTAAATTGGAAATTTTAGTGGATTACTTTAATTTTATCGCTTTTCACTTTATAAATTTGTTTTAAAGATGCTTTACTAGATGAATTTTTAAGAAAGAAAACGTCTCGTCCATCTTAAAAATCATCCGATAGAATTTGTGATGCGTTAAACCGACTCTCGCTAATGTTGTGCGTAACATATAAGTATTTAAATATATAGTATGGTTAATGAGCTTTAATTGTGATTCTTCTCTAGTAAATTTTACTACTTAACCGTTTAATTAAGTAAGGATTACTGACATCGCGTGACGCTTTGATAATCACCCTTAACGCAAGTGCCATTATAATCAGATGAATCTGTAGAATATGTATGTAGACACAGGTTTGTTTTAATAATTTACAGCATATTTTCTCGTATAAATTTAAAAATAATATATAAATTTTTCAATAAGAAAGGTTTTCTATATTCCTGCTGAGCGTAACGTTGATAAATTGCAAGATATCGCGTCGCAATTGATGAAGCGCGACGTGACACTTCGCGATGCGCTTCTTTCTTATCTTATTTATCTTATATAATATATACCTGTATATTTATTTATATATTTATCAATATACAATTATGATCACGTACTTACAACTTTTCTTCAAATAACGTTACATTGAACTTTGACCTTAGATGCCATTAGAAAATAATGTAAAAAATATTTTTTTGGAAGAAGGGAATATATTGTATGCATATTAAAAAGCTTATAATATTTTTTAATATTAAGTTGAAAGTCGTTTTAATTTGCAAATAAAAAAAATTAAGTGAAAAATTGAAAAAATTCAATTAAACTCGCGACTTTAATTAAATTTAAACATTTTTAATTTGTCTCACTTTATTCTGCTTATTAAATGTTTTCATTTGTTTATACATTTTACAATTTTTATCAAAGGAAATTTTTAAATTAATCTTTCAAAATAAGCTTACTTTAAGAAATTATAAACCCTTATATTACTTAAAATAACGCAAAGTTATTTTAATAGGAAAATGAAAGGGAAACAAAGAGCTTAATTTTTCGTTTTACGTTATTTAAATTTTAAAAAATTCTGTTTTTTAATTAAAATTTATATTATTCGGTTAATTATTTAATAAATTTTTGTTGACAGAATAAAAATTTAATACGAAAATGTAAAAAATCTACCTAAATCGCGTGGCTTCGAAATTCTAATTGTATTTTTTTTTCACATAATTTAAAATAACTTTTATTATGATTAAATTGTATATAATATACTATCATTGCAGAAAAATAAAAATAAAAAAGCTAAATTTACTATAATTTGAAGGCTTTAGCTAATATAAGAGGCCTTCCTTCCAGTAAATAATAATAATAATAATAACTTACATATAAAATAGTGAGACCTTATATTGTAGCGTCATAGTGTGAAGCCCTAAACTATATCTTGCTCAACTTATTTGTACAGTACATCTGATACTGTCAGGAATAAATATAAATTAAGAATATAAACTGCATCAGATTGTATTTATAGCACCTCTCTAAACAACACAAATATATAAATTTTGAAATATTTTACGTTAAAATTTTACAATATTTAAATGTAATACGAATATTTAAAAATTTTAATATAAAAAAACCTTTAATTCTGTCTAAAAATTTTATGATATTTAGAAAAAAAATAGCAGTTTTTCTTTGCGTAAAGATAAACAGTTTTTACATTATAAAATGAATTTTTTAAAATAAAAATTTATACATATGTATTACAAAAATAATTAAAATATGAAGAGTAAATCATCAAAAAATTCAAAATAGAAATTATATATTTTATCAGAAGAAGGAAAAAAATTCATTTATAAAAGATCCAATGCAAATATTTAGTTTTTTTCTCCCCAGTTTTACTTTGATCCTTTTTATTGAATAATCAAATAAAAATTCAATATTTATTTTATATTTTAGCCCTGAAACGTTGATATTTCTATCAGAAAGTTTATTGAGGAGCCAAATATCGATTTCTTAAAAAAAAATAAAATAAATAAATGATAACATTTTTTTATTAATAAAATTGTAAAATTTCCATATATTAAATTATTATAATAAAATAATTTTGTGGAATTATATTATAAATNGGGGATTTAGGAGGATGGTGCTATTTAGGAGAGCGCTATATCAAGGTTCAACGGTTCTGTTCAGTATATGCATAAACTTTATGCGCGTTGGTTTTTTTTTTAATAAATTAAAAATTTTTTACAATTGTTCATCATATTTTACACTTAATATATAATAAATTCCAATAAATTTATAAACATTTAGCTTATAAAACATCACTTTTTTGTTGTTTTTGTCTGTACAAAGTAACATTTTTCATTTTAATCTGGAATATAAAGTCTCATTTTCAAATTATGGAAATATTACATTATAAATTTCATTTACTAGGCGCATCTATTCACGTAAATTACAATATATTTCAATTTGTTAGTTGTTAAAGTTATTCGTCTCCTTAGTAAAAGATACATAACGATATACAAAAGTTTCTCACGACGTTATACATTAAATAATTACGCAATATAGGGGTAAATAATATGAAATTTTCGGAACAAAACACACAGCAAACCCTTCATTTTGTGCGTAAGAATGATTAAAAAAATTTTCGTGACGTAATAACTCATTAGAAATTAAAGAAAAAACTGAAGACAACTCCATTATGAACTACATTAATAAAAGGGGGAGTTAACGGGGATCTGAACGAAGCACGTGCTGACGCCCCGTGACGTCATTTTAAACGTGGTGAAAGAAATGAGCGAAATTATCTCGGGGTGTACATGATCTTTAGTGTTTAATGGAGATATCAAATGCGGTATGTTAGTGTGAAGCCAACAGATGGTAGCAAACACTTTACTTACTCATTTATCCCGTATGCTAATGTAGCACTTACGGCGTTGTCAGTGGAAATGGATGTTTCCGAATTACCTAATGGCTTGATATTTTGTCTGCTTCAATCTCGCCCGATTTCGCCACAGATTTATTGAGAAAATAACCGTTAAAACAATACCATTCGGTCCGAGGATACTTAAGATAAAACTTTAACGTTATTTATTACTTAAATGATTGCTGATAATGTTAGTTTCCTCTTTGATGTCGCCCGTTTTGATGTGCCATCGTGAAATTTGCTTTATATCCCAGCTCTTTACGTCTTTTTCTCCATAGAGGGCAACACTTCTCGTTGCGATTTAAATAGGAAAGCCATTGGGACGGAGCCGATGTCTTACTTAGATCTATCCTTAGTGTAATTTTATCTCTTCACAGAAGAGTCCTGACTTGAAGGTTATCTTACCGGGTTATGCCGTCCGGTTTAAGTCATTCTGTGACCTAATTTTCTTTAGTGTGAGGTCGAAGTGTCTACGTGACATAGAGTTTAATTTTTGAAGTTTAAAAGTCGTTTTAAAGTTTAAAGATCCATCAAGTCATGTGCGAAACGTGAGATCGAGGAAAGATTATCGTTAAAATTACGGTTAATTTGAGCTTTCTAAGTGATGTTCTTTTTAGTGAACTTTTGCAAAAACAAGGATCTCAATTGTAAAAATGTTAAAAAATAATAATAAAAAGAAGAAGGAAAAGTCTTGCTGGTGGTTATTGTTTCTCTTACTAAACAATATAAGTCGGGCACGATAGCCTAAGGAAATTTCTGAAGATTATTTTGAAAGAATTCAATATGACGTATCTTCAGGATCTTCTCACAGATTAACATGATACTGCGCTTCCACAATACTTGTGTCAAGACAGTCGATATGAATTTAAACAAAAGATAACCACCCGAGATTTCCTCTTTAAAATTCAGAGAGTATTAAGTTTTCTAAGCTCTAAGAAACATCCAATGCAAGCTTGAAGTAAAATGTAAATTAATACTAGGAATCAATCTCCCGTAAAGGTGCCATTACACGATTCTTCTGCCCGTATCACGTGAATGATATCCTTTTATTTCACTGTTTTGTGACTGGACTTTAATTCCGGAATATATATAAATTTTTTCCTTATTTATTTTAGTTTTTTTTGTAGGTTGCTATTCAATCACCTGACTTATCGATTGATCGTTGGTCGTATGGTTGGAAGAACATTGAAAAAATGCTAATAAATCGCTGTTTGTATAAATTTTTATCCGGTTTTTCTGATCCTCAACTATTTTCTTCTTCTTTTCCCATTTGTGTTCTTTGTTGTGGAGGCAATTTAAATTGAGCGTGTGGTCCTCCAACTTTTTAATATCTTTCAGTCACGCGGTTGTTAACATATGCAATTAATTATAAAATTTTTCAACGCTTTTCAACAAATTTGATTTGTTTTCTTGTTTGTTTTAATTGTAGTACTCTGCTTTAATTATAAAATTCCATTTCATAAAAGGAAAAAAAAAATTATGCATGTAAAAATTAGAAATATATTCTTACTCGATAACGACAATATTATGAGAAATTATAGATCCTGTTTTAATTTAATTGATTTTTTATTAAGAATTTTTAATAAGTCAGATGAAATGGAAGATGGTACAGGGGCTACAGTTGGGGAGTTTATGACGTATGACTTTGAAAAGAAGCCAACTACCCCGCGCTACAGATAATCTAAAAGAGCTGAGATTAAACCGGAGTGACAGCTCAATTTTGAGTAAAATCCACGCACATCCACCCGGAATCCTATACAATATCACCAAGCAATTCGTGTGCTGATAGAAGTGCATCAGTTCGAAACAGAATATAACAACCGCGCCGTACACGGATGGAAAAAAGGAAGAAAAAAAGCAATTCCACATCCTCTAATTACCCCAGATTTATTATAATAAGTGGAAAGGGGCCTCTCGATTCTAGGCAAATCCCAGCACTATCGATTACGTATCACATCACTTTTGGGAACGCAAAGTTAGGGTCTGTGTGTGTGTATGTGTGTGCCAATCAATGAATTTCTTCTCTGCAATCTTCCTTTTTTTTTATTCTCTCCCCAGATTAAGTACGTGATGCGTGACTATTCTAATCCGTCTTTAATTACCAATGGGAATATGAGAATATTAGGATGGAAAACGAAGTTTGGAGTTTTGCCTGATAATCATTTGATGAATTAACACCTTTTACGACACGTTGATAATCGATGTTGCATTGTACTGACCTATGACTCCTTGTGGTTGGTCGTGACCTGTTGGCTCCTTGAGATTCATTCCTCGTAGGAAAGCGCTTCTCCTATCTTATCTTTTAATTGATCAATGGTCGTAAGACCTCTTCTCCAATCTGATATGCCTAACCACCTTTTTAACTTCTACCTAAAAAGATAGCCATGCCGCCTCGAAGCAGGATGAGTTTCTGCATATGCTCTGCCTCCTTCTAATAGCCTCAACTAAAAAATATGCTCTTAAGCTTTTCTACAAATATAAAGAAAAAAAAAACATCTTTACATAATTTTATTGCCTTTTAAATGTATAAAAATAAGTATTTTTTTGGTTCAAATTCGATTGTTTTTATATCAAATTTATGACTTTAGGAAGTACTAAAAGCTTTTAAATAGCTTATAAATATTTAATATATAAATTAATATGAATTTTTCACGTATAAAAAGTGCTACATTATAGCAATTTTACATGCTTACAAAACATTTTATTTTACATGAAATCTGATTATCAAAGTTATTTTCCTGTAGACAATTTTTATCTATGACTAAAACATAGAATATTTTAAATATAATTTAAGCAATTTACTTCATTTTATAGGAATTTGAATATTTAATAACATTTTTTTAAAGAATTGTTTAATATTTTTGTATAGAAACTTTATATTCACGTAACAATAATATTGACTGTTTACATCGTTTAACCATCAAGTAACAATCCTTACAAAATTACAACGATATAAAAAAGTTTTAAACTTAATCCATAAAATTTTATTTTTTTCCAGAATTATTTCGATATAAAATTTTTTTAATCTGCTTACATAATCCTAAGATTTTTCCGCAATTATCTTCAATTATTTATAAATGAAAATTAAATTATTATTTAGTAAAAATTCTACCTACTCCTTACTTTTTTATTTATAATAAATAAGCTTTAAAAAATTTAAAAATTCTGATACAAATTATCTAAGATTTGTAATATATTAAATTAAATTCTTTAAATAAGTAGAGAAAATATCGGTAATTGCATTTAAACTAATTTAATTATTTTCTTGTCGAGAATAATTAAAATTATGATTTTTTAGAAGTGAAATATTTCTTTAGAATCACGATCTTCATTTGTAGTGGACAAGTTGGTCCTCCCAGTGCCATTTGTCTTTTTTTGAAAAATTTCATATTTATTCTTCTCCTTATGATACAAGACGAAAGGATGAACCTGATTAGGATTTGTATTGGGTTCATTTTTTCTTTTTTCTTTCTTCTTTTTTCCCCCTTCTTCTTTTTCTCGAGGAAACACGCAGTCAAGCTATTAATTAAAAGCAATTTGTTTGCTAACGTTGGTTGTTCCTTTCTTAAACGAAACAGTTTCTTGTCTGCAGATTGTGACAAGATTATTCATTAAAAGATACAAAGTACTCGCGTAGATTGCCCTTATTTGTAAAACGGAGAAAATTTAACCAGAGAGGGGGGAAAAGGGTTCCTCCTTAAATGTGTTAAAGGATATTAATAAATTTTAAATGTTTAATAGTGATTCGGGATTAAAAATTTATTATTCAGATCATTACTTGCAGTTCGTAATGAGATTTCCTACTTTTTTCCTCTCTTTTCTCTACTGGATTCTTCTTTTTCTTGTTGTTGTTTTCTTTCTTCTTCCTCGTCACTTTGTTGTTCTCATCACTTGTATCTTGCTTTCTATCTATAGCCTAATGAATATATTTGTATCGTGTTGTTTGTATGAAATATCGTGGTTTTGTTATTTAGTAAAGTAAGAAAGCTATTTTATTTATTATAAGAATTAAGTATACATAAAATTTCGATTATTTTTCTTTTTAACCCTTAAGGCATTTCGCTTGATGTCTTCCTAATTAAATTTTTAACGTTCATAATTGAAATTTTTCAAATATGTTTTAAATTTTGGTTGCCTTTATTATTAATTTTTTGAGTTTCGTTTCATTTTTTTCTTTTAAATATAAAAAATATTCTGTTCTTTCTGTACAGATTTTTGATGCATTTTTTACTATTCTCCTTTTCTCGTCTTTACTTCTTCCTGTAGTCTTTTAGTCCCTTTTTCACTTTTCCACTCCAATCTTATTTTGGATTTTTACATTTTCCCCTCTATTTTTGAGCTTCTCTGACAATTATTCTTGATTCTTCCATCTCTTAGATTCAGTTCTTTGGCATCCTTCTCCATCATATATGAAATTTTGACTTTAACTCCCTAACCGAACTTCTTTTTTTTTACTTCGAAGCTACATTTTTTTCCTATTAGCTTACACTTTCTATGTTTTCGATTTTTGGACTCTCTTCCTATTTTTTTTCTAATTTATTTTTAAATATTTTGTTCACATTCTTTCTTTTTTTTAGATTAAAAAAACTTTGAAATTATTTTTTGACTAGTTCGAGCCATCTTAGATCTTTAATTTATCATTAAAGTTCGCATTATTAACTTCATAATTATACCAAATTAGTTATAATTTAGATAACATTTCCATTATATTTTATAGATTTTTTTCGAGTATTTTTTTGCATTTTATTCTAATTCTCTCAATTGTTTCCTTTATCTTCCACTCTTTTCCAAATGATCTTACATCATATTTGAAACAGTATTTTGCAAATATCTACATTAGCCAAAGCGAAAGAGCAATAAAATCTTCTTTCATATTCGATTTTAAAAATAATGATAAAGACGACAAGAGATAATGGCAAAGTTTACAGACGGGTTTTTGTTAAATTTAATCCATTTTCCTACTTGTGCCATTTCTTCATTCAGCACTGCAAGGTGTATAACTGAATCTGTCAAAACGGTTAAAAGGGTAAAAAAAAGGAGACAGGAAATGCGGATTCTGAAAAGAACACCCCCGGGGCTGGTGAGAAGTTTAAAAACAATGGAGATCAGTAATAACTTCCATTAACCTTTAGGCTATATGAAAACTGAGCAAAACAATGTAATTTTACACTAAAGAAGTTGGCGAACAATTAAGTAAACTTTCCCAATCTTATCTTTCTTCCTGGGGCATTTGTTCAAACAAAGCAATCACAATGATAACATCAAACTTTACTCAATAAAATATAGTAGCCTTTCATCCACTAAAGTTATTTTTCTTCCCAGATGTTTTTAGATGTAGAATAAAAGTTTGAACGTTATGAAAGGAAAATTTTCTAACGTTTAAAAGCTTATTTTCTATCCAAACATCAAAATTTATGGCCTTCTATTGAAGAAAAAATAAATAAAATCTTCTACTGTATGAAAAGTAATTTAATTTATATATAAAAAAACAACTTTTTATGTTAATTAGTTTTTTAGAGAAGTTTACCTCGCCCTGGAGTATTTTAAAATAGAGTTAATAATATGAAAAGTCGCGTAGAGTTATAAAAACTTTATGATAAAAAATTATCTGTGGGAAGTTCTAAGCTGTACATCTGTATACAATGTGTAAAGGATTATTTTTAAGATTTAAAAAGAATTAAATATATACATTTAATACAGAAAATACGGCTAAACTAAGGTAGAAATTATCCGATAACTCTCATTAATTTACCTAAGATTAAATGCATTTAAGGTAAAGATAGCAGATTTTACTTTATCAATTTAACGTGTAATAATGCAGCTTAATAAGCATCAATGACAGGGCTTAGATGAGCGGAACCCCCCAAAGTTAAGTTCCCACAGGATGTTAAGGAAGGCAGGAGATCAATGAATTGTTTAATATTGGAGTAATCCTTCATTTTACAGATAATATAGATTAGCTGACAACTAAAGGAGCAGATAGTTTAGGAAAGTACTCAATCTATTTAAATTATTCATCAACTTCTAGAAAAGTGTCCCATTAAATAAAAGTGGATCAGGAAGAGACAAGTCCTCTGTGCATTGCAGAAAGTCTGTTTAATGAGAGAAAATTCCAAACATTTTTTCCTTTTCAGTTAATTGAAGAGAATAGACAGTAAGTCTTAGATTAAGCTCGGTTTTCCCAATAATGTTAGTCACTGATCCGTATCCATCGAATTAGTGAACCATGTTACACCAATCTAGCGCTTTCTAAATTCGTTTACAAACCATTTTATTTTCGTTTCCATGAATTAAATTCCCCAGATTGAAAATATGTTGAGAAGAATTCTTCAGTTTCTTCCCCTTTTGTGAGTTATTGTTAATCTAATGTCACCATACAACAACCATTGAAGGAAAATAAACAAACAAATAATTCCTTTTTTGAATTTTGATCAAATTCCCTGTCTTTATTTATTTAAATATAATTAAATTTTTGTTTTCTCTTCTCTTTTCTTTCTAAAAAGCAGGAAGAACGGCTATACATAAACAATTTCTCTGAACATTCTTTAGCGAGGTCCATGAAAACGGGTGTATTGCAGAGAGGGCAGAGTACCCTGTTAATCAAAAATTTCAAATAAATTAAAGAAAATTTGTGATTTTCAAATAGTTAAATAAAGATAAATTCTTCAAACATTCTTTATATGTATACAAGTCATTAGATTTACCTACAAAAAGCAATTTTATGCACAATTCTATTCGTAATGCTCCTTATCATGATACATTGATATTAATACAGTCGAGAGGGGGAAGCTAGGGATTTTTCCCCAAGCCCGGAGAAAAGTTAGGGGTCTTTAGTGGTTCCGATCCCTATCAAGGTCGGTCCAAGTTTTTGGCGTCCCTAAATTTTTGCACTCTACATGACTGCTATAGCTGGGACCGGCCCTGACCCCTAAAAATTAACATGATTTCTGCTGACAAAAACAATATTTTTTATTAATAAAGAAATATTCTACGTATTTCATTTATTTAAAAGAATGACAAAAGAGTCCACTCTACCCCTGTGCCTTATACAAACTTTCAAAGGCACTGCATTAAAATGCATTGATCTTAAGCCACATCAGACCACTCTCTACTAAAAATTAATTTATTTAGATATGTTACGTGACATAATAACAAAATAATTAAGTTTACAAACCAACAACTCTCGTCTAAATAAATTTCATTAACTTCATTTTAATCATTTATTTCACAGTCAATTTCATTTTACTTATTACTTCTTAGTTTCATCTTCATTCTAATTTAATTACATTGTTTAATTCTTTCTCAATAGTTTCCTACTTTATTTAAAATTTTATTTACAAACATATACACCATTATTTAATAAGTAGAACAGGAATTAGTACATGAACGTATTCATAAACAAAAGAAAATTTTGAATGTAAATTGCACTATGCTAAGATACTTTATTTAAAATTTTATTTTAAAACATATACACCATTATTTAATAAGTAGAACAGGAATTAGTACATGAACGTATTCATAAACAAAAGAAAATTATCCATCTAAATTTAGCAGAAATGCTGTTCCTCTCTTTATCCAATTTTCTGAAGATATTTCTCCAGATTTTACATCAATAGCAATAACAAAAGATGGAAATTCAACAGTTCCCATCCGATCTGGATAATAATAGCATGGGCATAAATATAACTCTGGAAAAAAAGATAAATAATAATAATAATTAAATAACTGAAAATTCATAATCACAATAAAAATTTTCAGATTGTCTGAAATATATTTTGGTTTATTCATATTCTATGCATTGTAAGCTAGAACTTCTAGATAATAATAATAAAAACATCTTTCTCACTTTTTCTAGCAAGTTTTAATAAAAAAGTTTAATATTAGTTAAACTTTTTTATTAAAAAAAGTTTTTAATAAACTTTAACACACTTTAACTTTAAACAGTTATTTTGTTTATTAGGATGTTCGAAATTATGTTAAATCTACGAAAACTATTCAAAATAGCTGAAAATGTTAGTTCATTTTATTAAGACTTGCTAGAAAAAGTGAGAAAGGTGTTTTTATTATTTTGAATAAATAAATATATTCAACCATTCATATTATTTAAAACATCACATTCTTTGACAATGTAAACCATTCTTTCATTTCTTATGTTTTTTAACATAAAAAAAATACAGAATAAGAGTAAATTGCAGTTAATGAAAGATTTGAACTGAATAAAGCTAAAATCATTAATACTGAAAGATTACTATGATCTTTTTGTATTATATATTTTATTATATAATTACATAATTATATAAGATATAAAAATATATATAATATTTAAATATATTTGTATATCTATGTTACAGTCAAAACCCGTTTTTAGTTAGAATGCGTTTTAACTAGTTGAAACTAGTTTATACTGAATGTCTTTGTTAAAACCCGTTTTGTCTAGTTGAAACTAGTTTATACTGAGTGTCTTTGTTAAAACCCGTTTTGTCTAGTTAATTTACTGCTGTACATGTTTTGACTTTAGATAAAACTAGTTTTAACTTTTAACATTAGTTAAAACTAATTTTAGCTACATAAATATGTTTGGGGGAAATAAAGTTATGT